>NC_057862.1:371271227-371452381 GCF_019393635.1 Dromiciops gliroides
GCCTCTTGCTTTTTTGGGGTTGCTAAAGGTAACAAAGTTTTTTTTTTTTCTGGTGGCTGGCCCTGGATGAATAATTTTGTTTTCAATCTACCTATGTGTATATGTGAGTGTGTGTGTCTGTGTGCGTGTGTCCTACTACTGGGTTGCTACAGTAATCAGTCACTCTGCCAGCAGGCCTTGGAGGGGTAATTTTATGGCAGTTTGCTGAGGATTGGAGTCCCCTGATTCTGGTTTGCCCTGGAAACAATCTCTCTCTCTGTTGGGAGGTCACAGGGGTGGATACTTGCTGTTGACCAGTCTTGGGTAGGGCTTCGCTATTGGCCATCAGTGGGGTCAAAGCCTCCCTGATGGTCTGTTCTAGCTTTGGGGTGCCTGGTGAGGGTCCCTGCTATGCTGCCCAGACTGCTCACCTGCCCAGGGAGCTGTTTGTTTGCAGGTGGGTGGAGCCTCAACTGGTGGATTGCCCGAGGTTCAGAGCCCTGCTTCAGGCCCCTTGCTGTGAGCCCAGAAGCTGCTGCTGCTGTTGCCCCCAGACCTCACTTCCCTCCCACCCAGGTAAGACAGACCTTTCCTGCCAGGCTGGTAGGCTGCTTCCTTGGTCCTGGGATGATTCAGAGGCAGTTTTGTGTCAGTTTGGAGGTGAAATTTGGGAAAGCTCCTGGGGGTTGCCTCCTCATTCAGCCATCTTGGAACAGGATGTCTGAACTTTTTCAAAAAGGGACTCTTTCTTTTGGTACCCTCTTCAAAGATGGCTGATCCTTCAACTGTTTCACATCCCCAGAACCATGAAGCCAGTAGGAGGATTTGACAAGTTTCTTATACCACACTGCCATGTTCTTGCCTTCCCTTCACCATCACTACTCAGCAAAGGACATCTTCTGGTTTGTTGAGATTTTACTAAATCTTGTCCAGATTTAAGGTGTTGTCCCCTATAAAATTCCATGTCAACCTCCATCTTTCCCAGCAAATACAGGACCTTACTCATAGACTTCAACACCAGTCAAGTAGTTTTATAGTTTTGAATACTCTCTCCCACCTTGTTTCTCACATTTCTTAATTCCCAGGACTTCCAGTCTTGCTTTTCCTTATACAGAAGTGGACACAACTTCAACCCTCTTCTCGCCACCCTCCCACTCCAATATACATTAAGCTGAATGTCCCAAGTGACAGACAGAATCCCTAGTTATAGCTCTGACTTGACCACTACCCATAACTTATGAGCCAAGTGAAGCAAGGAGGTGCACTAAGCTCATTTTTAGTGCCCAACCTTGGGCTCAGTCCCTTCCCTTGAGAGTTTCCACAAGAAACATAGATAAGCCCAGCTCCAATTAGTCCCAACTGGAGAGGATTTAACCTGGAGAAGGGAAAATAAGCAGTGAATGCTCCACTCATGCTGAAATGTTTATTGTAAGAGAAACCAAAGGGAAGGAATACACTGTCTGGAGATAATCTTCATGCAAGGAAAGTGGCTCCAAAAGCCTAGGCAAGGAGACCATGGCAGATGGCAGCAGAGGGAAAGCATTTTTCTCATCAGGCATGAGATCCAGCAATTGGTCCTCTGATTTTAAATGGCTTCATGCAGAAGGAAAACAAGAGCAAGAGAGCCTTGTGTCAGGTGAAAATGCAGTAAATAAGCCTGATATCTTTGTGACCAGTTTTGACATTCCATTTCTTTCTTTTCCAACCAATCAAATCCTATCACTCAGGATCTTATTCCTTTTTGAAGCTATTGTAGAGCATGATAATCTAACCTCAGATGAAAACTGGGCTAAGTGCTTTTCTGAGGTAATTGTATAGCTCTATAAGTTCAGTATTCTTTGTTCCACATTCTAGGATTCAGGATTCTTGGTTCTTGGATACTGGGATGAGAATGTGTATCTCATCCTGCCAGCAACTAGGTATCCATCTGATGTTTCAGAAATCTCTACACCAAGCTTATATCCCCCCGCCCCTGCCCCATTCTAGTCCTCCTTTAAATTTTGTATTATCTCAATATAATGTTCATTGAGGGTAGGTACTGAGTTGATGGTATACACACACACACACACACATACATATACATATGTATATACACATACATATATAAAATCAGGGAAGTAAGGCTTAAGTGACTTGCTAGTAAGTGTAAAGTGTCTGAGGCTGGATTTGAGATGGTTTATATTTATATCCAATGTTTAATATGGAGCCTGATATACTAAACACTCAGTCAATATATTCTCTCTCTCTGTCTCTCTCTGTCTCTTTTTCTCTCTGTCTCCATCTCTCTCTCTCTGTCCCCCCTCCCTTGCCAAGGGTTCTAGATTCTAACTCTTAGATTCTGTGTTCCCAGGAAACGTATTTGCAAATTCAGTGAAGCAAAGGAGAATATGTAATTTTCAATACAAGACTTACATCTTTGGGATGGAAAGACTATAGTCCATTCAATGGAGAATTACACATTCACATTGATGTTCCCACTTAGCACATCTAAAAGAAAGGACATGTGTCTCAGATGGGATTCAGTCAAGGGGAATGAGAGGGGAGAAAGGCATCTTCTAGAGGATAGTACTGAGGGAACTGGAAGAAGTCTACACTATCATTGTTCAACCTCTTCCTAGTGCAGTGACTCTGATGAGACAGAGATCTGGGTTTCACAAGAGAAGCAAATAGCAGTGGGTGGTTAGACAGACCTTCCTATATACTGACATTGGAAGTCATTAATTCATTAAGTTAGTTTCTCATTAAATTTTAGGAAAGGCAGAATACTTGGGAGCAAAGGACAACCTAGTTCTCATAGCTCAGGAAACCTTTGAATACCATGGACTGTGCCCATTGGCAGTAAGAGAGGTGGGGGCTCTGAGCCAGGATTTTCCTGGGAATTTTAAGAAGGCTAAAGAGGAGTCATCCACTTGCTTCTTTGCCTCAGTTCTCAGTCATTCCATCAGGGATGGGGCCAGATTAGAACTATAAGAAAAATTAGCAATAAGCAGCCAAAGCAACAATTTCTTCTTGGCATGAAATCCTTAAACCTCTAGCTTAACAATTGCACAATGGAAATTAGTCTGGGTAACCCAGTCAGTTATAGCTATAAGAGAGAGATTGGTGAGAATAGATACTTACTATGCACCAGTTCTATCACTGTTGCAGGTACCAATTTTACTCCAATTTTGAGTGCAGAGCAGACCTGCAGTAGGGATGGAGGAGCATGAAGTCATCAGGCAAGGGAACAGGGCCAGAGGGGAAAGGTCATCATTAAGGCTACCTGGTCCCATTATGTGTGAGAATGTTTGTCTCAGTCTGACCTCAAGAAGAAGTAGCCCACATTGCGTATGCAAGAACTGTAAGGAATCTTAGACATGATCTTACCTAATCTCCCACCATCT
Source organism: Dromiciops gliroides (assembly GCF_019393635.1). NCBI lineage: Eukaryota > Metazoa > Chordata > Mammalia > Microbiotheria > Microbiotheriidae > Dromiciops > Dromiciops gliroides. The sequence continues at coordinate 371,274,590 of NC_057862.1, forward strand.
TAAAGAGGGGAAGGGGCTCACCCAAGTCCACACCATAAGCCAGACACCAAGCATAGACCAAATCTGTATCTTTATACTTACTACATCATTGATTGTGAACTTAACCAGTTTGTTCACAATACCAACGATAAGGTTCGTTTCTTTTTCCAAGAACCACCTGAAAAAAGAAGTAACTCAGTGACAGTATTGCCACCTGGCTGAGGGTCTCAGGTAAATCACGTCCCTCCGGAAGCTTCTAACCCTAGGGGGAAAAGCTCAGCAGGGTCCAAAGAAGTGCCACGAGATATGATTTCCCTGTCCCCATGAGAAGTCTGACTAACTCAGGAAGGAAAACATAATGAAGATCTGAGGTTGGGTGCTTCTGGACAGAGTCCAGAATGCAGAACCCATCATCTCTCTGTCAGGAGGTAAGGAAATATTTCATCACATGTCCCTGAAATTATGATTTGTCATTGCATTTCTTAAGCCTTTCAAAGTGGTTTGCATTTACAATGTTGTTATTAGTTTATAGATTATTCTCCTGGTTCCATTTACTTTATTTTGCATCAGTTCATAAAAGTCTCTCCAGTTTACTCTGAAACAATCCCATCCATCATTTCTTATAGCTTAATAGCATTTCATTATGTAGATATACCATAATTCACACAGAGTCCCCAGACCTCATACTCATCATTCATTTCCCTAATCTTCCCACTCCATATTATATGGTACTCTTATTATAACAATATTTCTCTGACTGAGATAGAAAAAGTCTATTTTCCCAACTACACTAAGAACCCTCTTGGGATTCAATGTCTCTAGAGACATGAACCCAGGTCTTCTGTGACCAAGGACAGTGCCTCATCCTCCTTTGAGAACAATGGGTCAAAAGAATGGAAACATATAAGGATATCTACCAAGCACAGAAACTGGATGCTACCATGGGGCTCCCAGAGCTCTTGGGTGACTCACGTGTTCTTGGCTGAGATGTTAAGAATTTCAGGACTTGTGGAACATTCAGAAACAACAATATAAGGTCTTCCATCTTTATCCTTTTTGGTTGTGACTTTAAGGGACGTGTTCGTATTTAGAGTGACATCAAAAGTCTTGAAAATCCCTCTAAAGAAAGAAGATATGGATTGTAGAGAAAAAAACCCCACTCTTTATCCAATGTCATCATGGAAACCAAAATGAGAGGAAGGTAAACTGGGGACCCAAACAAATGAAAAAAGTAATGATCCTGGACATTTCCCACACTGACTCAGACCTTCCTGCTTTGACAAAGCAATTTTCCATTTATTCCTTTATTTGGTTCTCACAAGAGACCTGTTTGGTTGGCACACTAGATATCATTGTGCCCATTTTACAGACAAGGAAACAGAGAGGTTATGACAATTGTTCAATATCACAGGAAAACCCTTCCAAGGTTCTGTTGCTTCCCCTTGTTATGGCAAGAAAAAAAAGTGGCCATTTCCAGCCACTTACAAACCAGAAATGGGGTGCTGACCAGAGAAGTGATGAGCATCACAATATGAAGAGAATGAGATACAAAGATTTAGGATACTCCTATTCATGTACACAAAGCCACTTTTATCTTACTCTGAAATGATCCTAAAAGAACAAGAGTGGGTTTGCATCTTGTCATTAAACCGATTCTCTCTGATCCCCATCAAGAAAGATGAGAAGAATGAGCTTACAAGAATAATATTAACCACAAGAATTGTGCATACTTCCCTGGTGATTCTTAATTTACAGAGCACTTTCCTTCCAAAAACTCTGTGAGGTAGTGTGCCTCCCTACATTTTCTTTCCCTTTCTCCTTTGCCAACTTCATCATATTTGATTTACTCAGGAAGTATTGAACCACAGAGATCTGGTTCTGCCATGCTGATATAGCCCCTACAAAATTCCACATTCCATAGGATAAGAGCCTCCAGGACTCAAAAGAATCACTTACGTAGTCACAGTCAGAGTCAAATACAAAGGCACCTTGACAGAGAGACTCTGGTTGTCTTTATTTTCTTGAATGGAAATTTTCAGGAGGTGGCCATCTTTAATATTTAACCTGCACAGAGAAGCCACAGTGTGTGTGTGTGTGTGTGTGTGTGTGTGTGTGTGTGTGTGTGTGTGTGTGAGGGAGAGAGAGAGAGAGAGAGAGAGAGAGAGAGAGAGAGAGAGAGAGAGAAAGAAAGAAATATGTCAACAACAGATAACTTTCATAGACCCAACCCTTTCCCAATACATTTTGTTGTTGTTGTTTGTTTGTTTATGCGGGGCAATGAGGGTTAAGTGACTTGCCCAGAGGGACACAGCTAGTAAGTGACACATGTCTGAGGCCAAATTTGAACTCAGGTCCTTCTGAATCCAGGGCTAGGGCTTTATCAACTGCACCATCTAGCTGCCCCCCCCCAATACATTTTGAATCCCGAACCAAATCATTCCTAAATGTTACTCTTTTCTTAAACTGGTAAGTGGTCTTTGAAAACAGAAAAAGAGGATTTTTCACCCTAATGAATCACAGATTTTGAACCAGGGCATTTGTGTGTATTCTGATTTACATTCTCATAACCCTATATCTAATATAAGGGACTGAGATAACCATGGGAAATGGAGTCATGATTAAGCAAATCCAATTTAAGGTGCAATTGGCAGCATCCTCGTTCTTTCTCTGTTGTATGTGGTTTGCCCCCCTGACCCACGGACAGACTCTTGGACAGACCCCTCCATTCACTTAAACCCTTTCTTAAGTTGTATTATCCCCTGTCCCACTGTGTGGGATTGCCTTATGCCCACATATGAATTTGAGCATGATTTCTTCAGTAAGAGAGACTCACGAAAAAATCCGAAACACTTTTTTAATCAGGTCTCCAAGAAGTGGTATGTCATCAATGGCTTTTTGCACGTTCATCTTCTTGAGGTAATCCACAATATCTGACAGACTATTCTGTAAACCTGGAAAATAATTTCAACTTTGACTCTTGGTTACAAAGGAAGGAGGGCAGTCTTGTGTCATGGCAGCACCTCTGGATTTGAAGTCCAAGGATATGAATGAATCCCAGTTCTGCTTGCTGTGTCCTACCTAGATGACTAGTTCTTCCTGGGCCTCAAGTTTCTCTTAGCAAAGTGGACCACTGGATTGTTTCCTCTCTCTTTCTAGATCTTATCTCCCTTTTTCCCAAACATTTGAAGTCTGATCCTTTGGCTGAAGCACCAGCCTGTCCCCTTAGAAATTCCCATGGTAGGGGCAGCTAGGTGGCACAGTGGATAAAGCACCAGCCCTGGATTCAGGAGGACCTGAGTTCAAATCTGGCCTCAGATATTTGATACTTACTAGCTGTGTGACCCTGGGCAAGTCACTTAACCCCAATAGTCCCGCAAAAAAAAAAAAAAAAAGAAAAAAAAAGAAATTCCCATGGCTGCCCTGGGAAGGATGTAACATTAAGTGTGAAGGACTCAGTGAAGTTGGTTTCCTCGAAACAGTAGGAAAGCCCTGAGCAACTTGGATTCTTCAAAGATAAGAGAGATGTTCCCAAAAGGGGAAGAGGGATCCAAAAATCCACTGATTTTCCAGGATTACCCACTTCATACCATGCCTAGTGCCTTCACCCCACCTTTCCTAATAGCTCTCCACTGTTACGGGAGGCAATATGTCACAGAGGAAACAACATTGGTTTGGGGGTCAGAGAAAATGTATTCCAGTCCCCACTTGGGGTATCTGCCACCTTGATGGCTTCCCCTTTCTGGGGCTATTTCCTTAGTCACCAAATGAGGCCCTAGGGCTGGATGGCTTCTGTAACCCCATGCTTGCTCTTCATTGATACTTCTTTGGGTCTTGAGCATCTCATTCCCTTCTTGCAGGGCCCAACTCAGTGGCTATCTCCTCTGTGAAATCTTCCCTTTTCCAACCCAGGTGAAAGTAATGGCTGACTCCTCTCTTTTCTGCCACTCTTTGTTTTTATTTCTCTGTTACCTATTCTGTTTCTCACTTTGTAGGCCTCTCATTTGTTTATCTGATTAATCTCTCCTCAGAGAGGGTTACCATCTGGAGGGTGGGGGACCTCTCCTTTTCCTATTCCTGAATCCCAGTGCAGGACAAAGGACATCCCTCAAGATCATGGTTTTGAGTTGGAAAGGAGCTTGGAATGCATACAACTGCATTTTATAGAGAAGGAATATGATCCTGAAGGAGGTTCAGTGACTTTTCTGGAATCACTCCCCTTATAAATGTCTTTGGCAGGTTTTGAACTCAGGTCCTTCTGGATTCCTAGCTCAGTGAGCTGTCTCTTTCCAAGTTGTTTCCACTACTGATAACTGTCTAAAGTAGTCTGAGCCTCCTGATTATTCTGCCTATGATTGTCTCCCCATCTTCCCACCTTGACTCTTTTTGTTGTCCCAGGGGGAAAGTAATGGTTCATCTTGAGAAAAAAACGCTAAACAAACAAACAAACAAAAACAAAAACAAAAAGGGCAGCTAGGTGGTGCAGTGGATAGTGCACTGGTCCTGGAGTCAGGAGTACCTGAGTTCAAATCCGGCCTCAGACACCTAACACTTACTAGCTGTGTGACCCTGGGCAAGTCACTTAACCCCAATTGCCTCACTAAAAAGAGAGAGAAAGAGAGAGAGAGAGAGAGAGAGAGAGAGAGAGAGAGAGAGAGAGAGAGAGAGAGAGAAAGTTGAAAGCCATTCCTGAATGTCTGGCCTCCAAATCTGCATCTGGGGAGAATAAAGATTAAAGCTTAAATGGGACAAAAGAATAGTAGTGATGCGTCTGAGGTAGGGAGGTTCCATTGTTTGGTGGCAGAAGCAGGCCATGGGACAGCAGCTCCCTCTTCCTATCTGTTGATGGTGATCCAATGCAACAATGCAACAGGGTCATCAATTTAGCCCTAGAATGGACCTAGGAGGTCATTTAGTTCAAGAATGCCATTTTCCAGATGAGTAATTTATGCCTGATGAGATTATGTGATCCTGGTACCCCAGGGAGGAAAATGGCAGTACTGGGATTTATTTTGAAGCCCAATATCCCAAGATCCAATGTCTGAGTACTTTCTGTGGCACTCTCATCCAGCCCCAGTAGGTTTTTATAAATGAAAACTCTGAGGCTCAAGAGAGGGAGAGATGTGTTCTATGTCATCCAGAAAAGAAATAGCAGCTTTCCTGTCCTAATGACCACATTATATCTGACTCCAAATCCTGGGCCACACTGCTCCATGTTCTCCCAGCTGGGTAGGGAGGGAAGGTCCTGTGGAAGGGAAAGGATCTTACTCTGCCTTCCCAACTCTAGAAATGCTTATACAGCTTGGTAGCATAGTAGATAAAAGCCCTGGGCCTAGAGTCAGAAAGACTTAACTGTGTGACCCTGGGTAGATCACTTAACTTCTGTTTGCCTCAGTTATTTCAATTGCAAAATGGGGATAATCCTGGCACCTACCTCCCAGGTTTGTTGTAAGGATCAAATGAGATAATAATTGTGAAGCCCTTAGCACTATAGTAAACACTATATAAATGTTTGTAATGATGATGATGTTTGAGGAGGGGGTTATATGTGAATCAGTAGGCCCTTCTCATCCCCTCCTCTCCCCCTGGACTGTATCTAAGGTTTCACCATTCCTGGTCTCACAACCAACCTACCACCCATATTACCTCCCAAGGTCAGAGACGTCTCATATCATTACCACCCTTTGTCCCAGAAATCTTTTCACTTCAGGGCTGGGGTCTCCTGGAAAGGGATCAGGCCTAAGTAAGATGGGAACTTACTCTCAGCGAGCTGTGAGGGGAGGCGTGAGTCTTCTTTTGTTTCTTCTCCTGTTTTTTCTGGTGACTTTACAGGCTCAGAGACTTCATCTTCAGCCAAGCTCAGTGTGAACTGGCCACACAAGAGCACAAGTCCAAAAAGCAGCAGGGTCTTCATGTCTAATATTCAAAGAAGAAACAAATATTTTAGACAATATTTTTGTTGTTGTTGTTGTTGTTTTTTAAGTGAGGCAATTGGGGTTAAGTGACTTGCCCAGGGTCACACAGCTAGTAAGTGTCAAGTGTCTGATGCTAGATTTGAACTCAGGTACTCCTGACTCCAGGGCGCCACCTAGCTGCCCCTAGACAATATTTTAATGAAAACACATTTTGAAAATGATATTTTCCCTCTATACATGCTTCAAATTGTTAGAATTCTTTAAATAATGTCATGGTCAGTTACATTCATACATAGGCAAAGATAAAGGCTTTTGGTGAATATAGAAGAGAAGAAATGCAATGGCCCTTCCACCTCCAAACCCCTCCCAGTACTTCTAGCTGAGGACCATTTCTCTCCTCAATCTCTATGTAAAATGTATGAAAACATGATTATCATTCTTTCTTGAATCCATATTTTCATCCACTACCGATACTTAGGGATAGAGTTCCAAATCCTTTTGATTTGCTATGCAGAATATCATTCATTTTTAATTTTCCCCCTAAAACCAGTGATTACATATTTCTAGCAACTCCCCATAAGTATTGTAAGTACCTGCCTCCTTTAGTCCTCCTCTCATTCTCCTGGGGTTCCCATGAGGTCATGTCAGCCTCAGAGATACACAGTCAGAGAGGATGCAGTGGTGTGGGGTAAAGAGCACTAGGTGTAAAGTGGGAGTTAGAAGTCCTGGGACTGTCCTGAATCCCTACCACCCAGTCACTGCATGTAGAATAATGCTAATCCCTGGTCCAACGCTGACATTTTAGCTACCCACTTGGTACATACCTCAAAGTCTAGTACAAATGTCTAGAAATCAAAACACAGCCCAATGATTTTTATTTTGTTTGCAGCCCCTTTTGAAGGTACCAGCAAATTCTGGGGCTCCAGTAAAAATCATTCACTAGGTTGTCTTTGTAAGCCTTACACTGTATCCTGAAAACAACGGCACCCAGTCAAGTTGAGCTTTAGAAGTTTCATACTTTATCTCAAACAGAAAGCTATTATGGAGAAACCTTCCAATTCCTGATTTCTAAAGTCATAGAATATTTTAATGGAATTTTAGACCCAAATATCCAAACCCCTTGGGAACTTAGAGAAGATCTAGTCTAATCATCTCATTTTAAAGAAAAAAGAACTGAGGCTCAAGAAAAGGAAAGAACTTGACCAAGGTGACACAGTCAGGTGTTAGCAGCATCTGTATCTCTTACAAAGCAATAATATTGATCAATTTTTTATAAGTCCAAAAAAGGTATATTGGCCCTGAAATTCATCAACCCTGTTTGATTTTAAAAGAACCTCACTAAGATTGGTTGCAGATGACCAAATGGATCACAAAAAATATCCTTGAGAAGTTCCTCATTCTGATACTCATCCTGATACCCCAAGCAGAGGTCTGAAGAGCTTTGGGCCAGGGAGGTCTCTGAAGTACCCCCTTGGGATGTGAGCAGCCCTCAGGCTAGGGCCCCAGGGGAGGGCAGAACTGGGCTGATGGGTCTCACCTGGATCTCTCCAAGAAGTTTCAGCAGGAATCTGAACTTCCTTCTCTACCTCGTCCTATATGATTCTGCACACCAGGGGCCCTTATATAGCAAGACCAGCCAGATGAAACTCAGAGTCTGATGACAGATTTCAAGAAAGTGGTTTGGAAGATGTTACTTGGGGTGCTTCCAAGCATCCTCCAAAGTCAATAACTGATGATCACATTGCCAGAAGGAAGAGGTAAGATGGCTCATAGGTAAATTAAAGACATGTCAGTGTTAGCCTGTCTGTCATTTAATATTTGAAGCTTTAATGAAGATGGATTTCTTGCAATGAGAGAGATCAGATTTGTGGCATGGAGAGAGGGAGCCTGAAAGAGTTGGTCAGGCAGGTCTCAGCCCCAAAGTAGAGAACTTGCTTCACATTTTGACCTCTATGTCATTCTCTGTGATGGGATACACGTTCATAATGAAAGGAGGAGGTCACACATGGGTCAAAATGGATGAGTTGTTCAGGGCAGTAGATTGGGGGTCAGGGTAAACTGTCATTAAGTTCTACTTCTGACCACTTCTTAGCTGTGTGACTAGATCTTGCCTGACTTTGTTGAAAAGCTAAGATATGAAGACATTGGGAAAGTTACCAAGACTCGGAACAGGGAAACAAGCCTCCTTTTTGCATTTCTAAGCTTAGGATTCAATACAGTGTGGGGGCTTCCTTTGTGAGTAGGTGAATTAGAATTTGAACCCAAGTCTATACTATACAATGGCAAGACTTACCTAAAGTTTCAGAGAGTTGATCTTTTAGAGCCTAGGGAGAGTTTAAGATATTGAAAATCAAAGTGCAAGAAATGTGCTAGGGCATACAGGTCTTATTTCCTATTTGTGTGACATCATATTAGTTATTTAACTACACTGGGCCTCAGTTCCCTCATCTTTCAAATGAAGGACTCTAAATATAATAGATGTTAATTACCATTGGGTAATTATTACCACTGGGAAGGTTAAGTGTTAATTACCTCAATATGAATTAACTGAATCAGATTTCTTTTAAGACCTAAAGAATATCTTTGTTCTGATTTGATAGTAGAGAAGGGAAGGAGAGACAATAGGAAGGAAAATTATCATCTAAAATGCTCTTTTCTGACAAGGTGTCATCCATTTATACACCGAAGTCATATAAAGCTTCTCAAAAGAGGCAACTATGAGGAAAACAATTCAAATACCCTATGATTATTTTTGTTTTGTTTTGTTTGTTTTGGTGGGGCAATGAGGATTAAGTGGCTTGCCCAGGGTCACCCAGCTAGTAAGTGTCAAGAGTCTGAGGCTGGATTTGAACTCAGGTCCTCCTGAATCCAGGGCCAGTGCTTTATCCACTGCACCATCTAGCTGCCCCCTATGATTATTTTAAATTGATTTTTATTGATTTCTTATCACTTTAAGTTGCTTATATTTTCTCCTTTATCTCTTCCTGCTTCCCAGAAAGCCATTTTTTATGACTGTTTTAGGAAAGAAAAAGAGGAAGCAAATGGAAGAAATTCAGTAAAGTGATCAATACATAGAAAGAAATCAAATAGTATATGCATTGTTCATACCAACGGACCTCCATCTCTGAACAAGAGAAGGTGGAGTTTTCTTCTCATAGCTCTTCCTTGGGGCAAATTTTGTTCCATATAATTTCTTAATGTTCAGTTTCAATTTTTTGATGATTTTTCTGTTCCTTTACACATTGTAGTCATTGTGTACATTGTTCTCCTGGCTCTCTTTACTGCATTTTGCATCAGTGCATATGTCTTCCTGTGCTTTTCTGCATTCAACATGTCTTTATTCAGAAGTGTGCTAAAGTCGGTTGAAACCTGTGAATTGATTGTTAAATTTTCAGTGTGAAATCAGGAAATGCTACAGTTCAGAGCTTGATTTATTGTTTTATTGATTATCTATATTTAAGAAACTGATGGGAAAGTGTCTAAAATATAACTTAAACTTAAAAGTGTTTCATGTATACAGCTTTTTCTTGGAAAGTTAGTTGTTAAACATTTATGAGCATACTGCTGCATTCCTTACAGCACAGTAATAATAGTGGAGTTCATGTGTTCTTCCACAACTTTCTCAGAGGATCCCAGGTAGTAAGCCAAGGTTTTCTTTGCTCTGGGATACCATCAAATTCTTTTGTTTCTCTCGCCAAATTATTTATATTACTCAATTTTGCACTAAAAGTCATTCATCAGAAATGAATAAGGGATAAATGTTACTACTACCTATGTGAACCTAGGATCCTAGAATTATAACATTTAGTTGCTTTTCTTGTTAGTAGGAGAACCTTAATTTGAAATTAGCTCTTTACTATGATTTGGTGGGAAGTGACCAACAGGGAATCTATCTGGGGTTGGGAACTGAAAAGTAAGGAAAGTGGAAGGATAAACAGTTCTTGTTTACTACCAGTGTGACCCAAGCAGGACATTTAACCACTCTGAGCCTGTTTTCTTATCCATAAAATGAGGGGCTTGGATTACATGATATCCAAAGTACTTTATCAATCTAAATCTTATGGATCCTGGATAGAACTGGGAAAGCTGAAAGTTCCTCTCCCTAGAGGGCTACTGGGAAGAGGGCAAGGGAAAGAAAGATGATAGGAAAGGAAAAAAAATATTACCCACAAAGTGCTCTTTCAACAATATGTCTTTCATGTTATGCTAAAAAATTATTCTTGAAAGAACCAACCACATAGCTCTCCAGGGATGGGCCTTCAATTTTGGGTCAAACAGAGCAGATAGAAGATGCGGCCTGAGCCCAGGTCAACAGTCTGACATTGTCCAGAGGGACCTGGATCATGGATTTGGACCTCAGGGCTCAGAATAGAACAGGGCCCATAGTGCAGGCCAATTAGAGTAGTAGAAAGGGACTCAGATCCAGGCTGTAGTGAAGGTTTGCTCAGGATAGATCTACAACATATCCTTGGGCCCAGGATATTTCTAGGTCAGTGTTACTGTCACTCTTTTTTTTTTTATATAAAGATTGTTTTATTTTTGTCTCTTTGGGGTTGTTTTTGTTTTTTGTTTTTTTGGGGGGGGCAATGAGGGTTAAGTGACTTGCCCAGGGTCACACAGCTAGTAAGTGTTAAGTGTCTGAGGCCAGATTTGAACTCAGGTACTCCTGACTCCAGGGCCGGTGCTCTATTCACTATGCCACCTAGCTGCCCCCTACTGTCACTCTTAATCTGTTGAGCCTTTCAGCTAGCTGACAGGGGCTTAGGCCAACTAATGTCTATTGAAGCGCTACCCATAAGTAAGACTATTGCAGTGCCCTAGAAAGTCAAGATGGACAGTAATCAAGTTGTGCCCTTGATTAGATTTCCAAGAGGTGGTTGAAAATTTGCAGCTCTATGGTTCATTCCATGCTTGTGATACTTGAACAATATAGCACTTGTCACCCAAGCAATATAGCAATAGCACCCCAAATAGAATAGGCCAGGACCAAACAAAGCCACAACAGCCCTGCCAGAAGTGGACAGAGCCTGGTCATCACACAAAACTTCATCTGGGAAGTAAGTGTGGATGAATAAGTAAAGAAATAAAAATAGAATTATTATCATGCAAGGGAGGCTTAAGACACAAGCTGAGAAATGGAGAACTCTAGAAAAGCTATGAGCAAAACCTAAAAATACAATATAGAATGCCTGTATGATCAATTAGAATTCTTAGAAGAAATGATACAAAAAAATTTCAGAGTTTTAAAATAATATTATAAATGAAATCAAAGTGACAAAAGAAAGAATTAGAAAAGAAATGAGAGTTTTAGAGGAAAGACAAAGATAATTTACATCTTAGCATAAAAGATACAAAATGTTACCTAAAGAACAGACTCCTTGAATATTAGAATAGAAAAATTAAATATTAATGACCCCTCAAGACAATAATAAAAATTTAATATTTAATTAAAAGTCTAAAGGTGGCACAATGGATAGAGTTCCAGGCCTGGAGACAGGAAGACCTGAGTTCAAATCCCACCATAAATACTTACTAGCTGTGTCACCCTGAACAAGTTACTTAACAGTATTTACCACAGTTCCCTCATCTGTAAAAATGAGCTTCAAAACCAAATGGCAAACCATGTCAATATCTTTGCTAAGAAAACCTCAAAGTAGGTCACAAGGAGTGAGACATGACTGAAAATGACTAAACAACAACAAAAAGCCTTTTAAAAAAAAGAATAGATAAAGTACTTTTTTTTTTAACTAACCTGGAAAACAGATCAAAGAGAGAATTAAGAATCACTGGACTTGGGGCAGCTAGGTGGCACACTGGAGAAAGCACCAGCCCTGGATTCAGGAGGACCTGAGTTCAAATCTGGCCTCAGATACTTGACACTTACTAGCTGTGTGACCCTGGGCAAGTCACTTAATTCTCATTGCCCTGCCCCCCCCCCAATAAATCATTGAATTACCTGAATGTCATGACCAGAAAAAGTGTCTGAATATAATATTCTAACAAATTATGAAAGAAAACTCTCCAGATACATCAGAACAAGAGAGCAAAGTGAACATAGAAACTACATCTTGAAAGAAACCCAAAATGAAAACTCCCAGGAACATTATAGCTAAAATCCAAAGCTTTCATGTGAAAGAAACAATACTGTAAGGAGCCAGAAAGAAGGAGTTCAAGTATTAAGAAGACACAATCAGGATTACATGAGACTTAACAACTTTCATAATAAACAAGCAAAGAGCTTAGAATACTACATTCCAAAAAGCAAGACAAATATAATTAAAACCAATAGTAATTTACCTAGCAAAACCGATCATAATCCTATAGAAGGAAAAATGGATATATAATGATTTAAACAATTTCCAAGCAATCCTGATGAAAAAGGAACAGAGCTGAGTAGAACTGTTGTTTTGGTGGGGCAATGTGGGTTAAGTGACTTGCCCAGGGTCACACAACTAGTAAGTGTCAAGTGTCTGAGACCAGATTTGAACTCAGGTCCTCCTAACTCCAGGGCAGGTGCTTTATCCACTCTGCCACCTAGCTGCCCCTGAGTAGAACTTTAAAAAAAATTTATGGAGATTCTGAGCCAAGATGGCCAAGTGAGGAAGCAACCCACTGTAGTTCTCTCAGATTTCCCCTCTAAACAGACATAAAACTGCCTTTGAACTCTCCAAGGAGTAGGGAAACAACCTATAAGCTGCAGGAAAGGTTTGTCTTACCTGGGTGGGAAGGAGATGAGATCCAGGAGCAACAGCAACATCAACAGCTTCCCAGCTCGCAGCAGGGGCCTACAGCAGACTTCTGAGCCTGCTGAACAGTAGTGAAGCCCTGCCTAAGCAGGCCAACAACAGATTCCCACCCCTATGACCTCCCAGCAGAGAGACTATTTCCAGGGCAAACCATCCACAGGGATTCAGCAGTTCATAACAAAATTACCATTCAAAGACCCCTTTAGCAACTCAGCAAGCACCTGAAATAAAGGTGAGTAAGAAAACAATGAAAAAGAGTTTGACTATTGATAGCTACTTCATTAATAGGAAGTATCAGGACAGAGACATAGAGGAGGACAGTAACAAAATGACTATAGGTGAACCTTCAAAAAGAAATACAAATTGGTCTCAGGCCTAATATAAATTCCTGCAAGAACTTAAAAAGGACTTTGAAATTCAAATTAAAGAGGTTGAGGAAAGATTGGAGGTGGTGCAGGAGAGCCATGAAAAGGAAATACAAAATATTACTGAGGAAAATGAATCCCTAAAAAATAGATTTAGTCAAATAGAAAAGGAATTACAAAAAGTCTATGAAGAAAATAATTCTTTAAAAATTAAAATTCAACAAATGAAAACTAGACACTAAGATGAATTAAAACAAAAGTACTGGACTACCTGAAAGCCACGACCAAAAAAAAAAAATGCCTGGACAATATCTTTCAAGAAATTATCAAGGAAAATTGCCCTGAAATATTAGAACCAGAAGGCAAATTAGATATTGAAAGAATCCACAGATCACTGCCAAAAAGAGATCCCAAAATGAAAACTCCCCAGAACATCATAGCCAAATTTCAAAACTCACAGATCAAAGAAAAGGTATTGCAAGCAACCAAAAAGAAATAATTCATATACCATGGAGCTACAGTCAGAATTACACATGATTTGGTGACTTCCACATTAATGAATCGCTGAACTTGGAATATAATATACCAGAAAGCAAAGGAGTTAGGGTTTACAACCAAGAATTACATACTCAGCAAAATTGAATATAATCTTTCAGGGGGAAAATGGACATTCAATGAAATAGAGGAATTTCAAGCATATTTTATTCAAAGGCCAGAGCTGAATGGGAAATTTGACTTCCAAATACAAGGTTCAAATGAAACATAAAAGGATAAAAAAGAAATAAGAAAGAAAAACTATAAAAATAAGGTTACAATATTTCTCATTCTGTATGGTAAGATATTTGTAACTCTCAATAACTTTATTGTAAAATTAATTATTAGTGCAATTAGAAGTATATATAAAGACAAAGCAAAAGCGAAAATAGATCTAGTTAAAAGAGGAAACTATATTTTGCTGGAAGGTATCATAGACAATGAAGTCATATCAATACTTAACATATGCACCAAATGGTATAACATCTAAATTTCTGAAGGAGAAGTTGAATGAGTTACAGGAGGAAATTGATAATAAAAAGATTGTATTGGGGGACCTTAACATTCCCATCTCAGAACTGGATAAATCTAACCAAGGGTCACACAGCTAGTAAGTGTCAAGTGTCTGAGGCCAGATTTGAACTCAGACAAAGCAAAAGCGAAAATAGATCTAGTTAAAAGAGGAAACTATATTTTGCTGGAAGGTATCATAGACAATGGTATAACATCTAAATTTCTGAAGGAGAAGTTGAATGAGTTACAGGAGGAAATTGATAATAAAAAGATTGTATTGGGGGACCTTAACATTCCCATCTCAGAACTGGATAAATCTAACCAAAAATAAATAAGAAAGAAGTTTAGGAAATTAATAAAATTCTTGAAAAATTAGATATGATAAATCTCTGGAGAAAATTGAATGGGAATAGAAAGGAATATACCTTCTTCTCAGCAGTACATGGGACTTAAATGAAAATTGACCATGTATTAGGGCATAAAAATCTTACAACCAGATGCAGAATATCAGAAATAATAAACACATCCTTTTCAGATCACAATGCAAAAAAAAAATTAGATTCAGTAATACACAATTGAAAGTGACATTAAGGGCAGGTAGGTGGGGCAGTGGATAAAGCATTGGCCCTGGATTCAGGAGGACCTGAGTTCAAATCTGGCTTCAGACACTTGACACTTACTAGCTGTGTGACCCTGGGCAAGTCACTTAAACCTCACTGCCCCACAAAAAAAATAATAAAGTGAGATTAAAAATCAATTAGAAATTAAATAATTTGATCCTAAAAAATAACTGGATCAAAGAGCAAATCATAGAAACAACTGACAATTTCATTAAAGAAAATGACAATGATGAGACAACATATCAAAATTTAATGGATGAAGCAAACCACCAATGAAGAGATTAAGATAATTATTAGTAACTATTTTACCTAATTAAATGCCAATAAATTTGACAATCTAAATGAAACGGATGAATATCTACAAAAATATAACTTACCCAGACTAGCAGAAGAAGAAATAAAATATTTAAATAACCCAATTTTAGAAAAAGAAATTGATCAAGTGATCAATGAACTTCCTAAGAAAAAATGTCCAGGACCAGATGGATTCACAAGTGAATTCTACCAATCATTTAAAGAACAATTAATTCCAATAGTATATAAATTATTTGAAAAAATAAGTGAAGAAGGAGTCTTACCAAACTCCTTTTATGAAACAAATATGATGCTGATTCCCAAGACAGGAAAAGCAAAAACAGAAATGGAAAATTATAGACCAATCTTGTTAATGAATATTGATGCAAAAATTAAATAAAATACTAGCAAATAGATTACAAAAACATATCACAAAGATCATACACTAGGATGAGGTGGAATTTATACCAGGAATGCAGGGCTGGTTCCATATTAGAAAACTATCAGCACAATTGACCATATCAACAATAGAAGCAATAGGAATCAAATGATTATCTCAATAGATACAGAAAAGTCCTTTGACAAAATACAGCACCTATTCCTATTAAAAACACTAGAGAGTATAGGGATAAAAGAAGCTTACCTTAAAATGCTAAGTATTGGGAGCAGCTATGTGGTGCAGTGGATAAAGCACTGGCCCTGGATTTGGGAGGACCTGAGTTCAAATCTGGCCTCAGACACTTGACACTTACTAGCTGTGTGATCCTGGGCAAGTCACTTAAACCTCATTGCCCTGCAAAAATTAAAACAAACAACCCCCCCCCCCAGAAAATGATAAGTATTATTTATTTAAAACCATCAGCAAGCATTATCTGTAATGGGGATAACCTAAAACCCTTCCCAATACAATCAGGGGTGAAATAAGGATTAGAAATGTTAGTTATAGCAATAAGAGAAGAAAAAGAAATTAAAGGAATTAGAATAGGCAAGGAGGAAACAAAACTATCACTCTTTGCAGATTATATGATTTTTATACTTGGAAAATCCTAGAGAATCAACTGAAAAGCTATTTGAAATTATTAACAATTTTAGCAAAGTTGCAGGATACAAAATAAATCCACACATCATCAGCATTTCTATATACTGCTAATGAAGTATAGCAACAACAGATAGAAAGATAAATTCCATTTAAAATAACTATGGCCAATATAAAATACTTGGGAGTCTACCTTCCAAGACAAACATAGCAATTATATGACTAGAACTACAAAACACTTTTCACAAAAATAAAGTCAGATCCAAATAACTGGAAAAATATTAATTGCTCATGGATAAGAAGAGTCAATATAATAAAATGACAACACTACCTATATTAATTAATTTATTTAGTGCTATGCCAATCAAACTATCAAAAATATTTTATAGAGCTAGAAAAAATAATAGCAAAATTCATCTGGAAAACAAAAGTTCAATGATATCATAGTAATCAATGAAAAAAATACAAAAGAAGGTGGTCTAGCAATACCAGATATCAAACTGTACTATAAAGCAGTAATTATCAAAACAATTTGGTACTGGCTAAGAAATAAAGAGCTAGATCAGTGGAATAGAATAGACAGAAAATATACTATAGTAAATGACTATAGTAATCTAGCATATGATAAACCCAAAGATCCAAGTTTTTGGAACAAAAACTCATTAAAAAAAAACTTTGGGAAAACTGGAAAACAGTATTAGGTATAAGCCAACATCTCACACTGTATACTAAAATAAGGTCAAAATAGGTACATGATTTATACATAAAGCATGATACCATAAGAAAATTAAAGGATTATGTAATTGTCCATCTGTCAGATTTATGGACAGGGGAAGAATTTAGGACCAAAGAAGATGTAGAGAATAAAATTAAATGTAAAATAGATCATTGCAGGGTGGGGGGGGGGGGGAGACAGCTAGGTGGCACAGTGGATAAAGCACCTGCCCTGGAGTCAGGAGGACCTGAGTTCAAGTCCAGCCTCAGACACTTGATACTTACTAGCTGTGTGACCCTGAGCAAGTCACTTAACCTCATTGCCCTGCCAAAAAAACAAACAAAAAACCAGATCATTTTGATTATATAAAATTAAAAAGTTTTTGCAAAAACAAAACTATGTAACCAAGATTACAGGGCAAGTAGAAAACTGGGAAAGAATTTTTGAAACAAATATCTCTGATAAAGACCTCATTTCTCACATATAAAAAGAACTGCATCAAATTTTTTAAAATACAAGTCATTCCCCAATTGATAAAGAAATCAAAATTATAAATAATCATATGAAAATATGCTCTAGATCATTATTGATCAGAGAAATGCAAATTAAAACAACTCTGAAATTTCACCCTACACCTGTTAGAGTGGCAAATATAACACAAATGGAAAATATTGGTTATTGGAGAGATTGTGGGAAAACTGGAATGCAAATCCACTTTTGATGGAGTTGTGAAAAGATCCAAGCATTCTGGAGAGCAATTTGGAATTATGCCCAAAAGGCTATGGAATTATGCATACTCTTTAATCCAGAAATACCATTACTTGGTTTATATCCCAAAGACATCCCCCAAAAGAGAAAAAGACCTATTTGTACAAAAATATTTATAGCAGCTCTTTTTGTGGTGGGTAAAAATTGGAAATCAAAGGAATGCCCATCAATTGGGGAATGGCTAATCAAGCTGTGGTATATGATGGTTATAGAATATTACTGTGCAGTAAGAAATGAAAAACACAATGACTTCAAAAAAACCCGGAAATACATGTATGAACTGATGTATAGTGAAGTGAGCAGAACCAAGAAAACACTGTACACAGAGATAACAATATTGTTAGTTGAAGAACTGTGAATGACTTCTCAACAATCCATTAATCCAAGAAAATCCCAAAAGATTTGAACTCAGGTCCTCCTGACTCCAGGGCCAGTGCTCTCTCCACTGCACCACCTAGCTGCCCCTGAGCTCATGATTTCTTATGGCACAGTAGTACTCCATCACTGTCATATAACACAACTTGTTCAGCCATTCCCCACTAGATGGGCATTCCTGAAATTTCCAGTTATTTTCCACCACAATGAGGGCTTCTATAAACATTTTAGAACATATAGGTTCTTTTCCTTTTCCCCTAATTATCTTTGGAAATAGAACAAGTAGTGGTATTCTTGGGTCAAAGGGTATAGGTAATTTAATTACTCTTTGGGAATAATTCCAGATTGCTTTTCAAAATATTTGGATCAGTTCACAATTCCACCAACAATGAAGCAGTGTCCCAATTTTTCTACATCCCCTCCAACATTTGTCACTTTCCACTTTTATCATTTTAGCCTCTGATAGTTATAAAATGATATCTCAAGGTTGTTTTAATTTGAATTTCTTTAATCAATAATTATTTAGAGCATTTTTTCTTATGACTATAAATTTTTTCTTCATCGGAAAACTGTTCATATCCTTTGACCATTTATCAATTGAAATTTACTATTTGTAAATTTTCCTCTATCTTATTTTTACTCACCATTTTCCTTCTCAACCTTTTTACTCTATCCCTATTACCTTATCTTCTCCACATACCTTCCTAATCTTAATCTATTCATGCTTATAAAAGTCCCCCCAAACCCTATCAGCAGGTTTTCTCACCTTTCTAGAAGTTCAGAAAACTTCCAAACCTCTTTAGATGTTCACATTTTTCCTCTTCAACCCAGATGAGAATCAGGTTCCAACATTACCAGTCCTCTACCCTGACTGGTTTCCTCTGTACTAGTTCTTCCTTTTATACCCCATTTTTATAAGATAATTGCTCATTTTTACTTTTTCCTACCCAATTTTGTTTTTTAGAATCACCCCATCATAAACAACTCAGCCTCAACCATTCTTTCAAACTACCTTAGTAATGATAAATTTTAAGAATATTGATAGGGGCAGCTAGGTGGCACAGTGGATAGAGCACCAGCCCTGGAATCAGGAGTACCTGAGTTCAAATCTGGCCTCAGACACTTAACAGTTACTAGCTGTGTGACCCTGGGCAAGTCACTTGACCCAATTTCCTCACTAAAAAAAACAAAAACAAAGAATATTGATGACATTTTCATATATCATAAGTAAACTGTTTGACCTTTATCAATGACTTAAAATTAGTCTTTAATTATTTCCTCACATTTCTTCTGGATCTTTTATATTGAATTTTCCATTGATTTCTGATCTTTTTGTTACAAATACCTGAAAATTTTTCAGTTTGTTAAATGTCCATTTTTTTTCATTCAGGATCATATTCAACTTTGCTGAGTAAGTGATTCTTAGATGTAATGCCAGCTCCTTTACTCTTTGAAATATAATGCTCCAAGGTCTATGGTCTTTTAAGGTAGAAGCTGCTATGTCTTGTGTAATCCTGGCCATTTTTCTGCAGTGTTTATTTTTTTTTCTTGTTGCTTGCAATATTTTCTCTTTAACCTGGAAATTTTGAAACTTGGCTATAACATTCATGGGAACTTTTCAGAGGAGGGTAGAATGTACACAAACACAAAGAGTTTGGTATAAAATATTCAACTCAACAGAGAAATGGGAGAACACATGGAGAAGGAGAAGGGGAAATAAGAGAGAGGGTAGATTAAGGGAGAGATTAGTCATAAATAACAAAAAAATAATCCCTATAAACTTAATGAATAGGGAATTTTAAAAGAGGTAAGAACCTGTGATTGAGGTCTAGATGAAGGGATGAGAAGAGGGACAGGGGAAGCAAGAGCTGATTGCATCAATTATAGAGAATTGGTGCTGAGCACCTCTTCCTTCTAAAGAGGGAGGAGGAAGCAAAGAAAGAAAAGATTGGTTGGTTGTTTATGATCAAAGAGGACCAAAAAACATCACTATGTATATAATGCTATGTGTAGAACTAGGTTTGATGTGTCTGTGGCTGATCAAACCAATATGAGCTTGAAACGCTCTACCACAGGTCAGACACAAATGGTCCACATGAACATTTGGAGGGGAGATGTCAGAGTTGTGTCCATGCTGGATGGTTCTGTGCTAATGTCTCCCATGTCTCCCAATCAATTGCAAAGATCTTCAGAGAGATCTTGAAAGTGTCCCTGTCACTCTTCTCACCCCTGTGTGAGTGCTTGCCTTGTGTGAGTTATCTATAAATAGTCTTTTAGGTGAATGTGCATTTGGCATTCAAACTACATGGCCAGAGTTGTGTTTTCTGCAGTGGAGTTTGAATGCCTGGCTTGGCAGTTCATCTTGAGAAAGGAGCTTGGAGCCTGGTACTTTATCTTGCCAGGTGATCTTCAGAATCTTCCTGACAATTCAAATGGAAGTAATTCAGTTTTCTGGCATGGTGCTGGTATACTGTCCATGTTTCATAAGTATATAACAATGAAGTCAGCACAACAGTTCTACAGACCTTCAGTTTGGTGCACAGCCTAATACGTCTTCTCTCCCACACTTTTTTTTTGAGCCTCCCAAACACTGAGATAGCTCTGGCAATGTGTGTCAATCTTATCATCTATGTATACTCCTTGAAAAGTATACTACCAAGATTAGTGAACTTATCCACAGCATTCAAAATTTGCCCATTTGCTATACCTGATGGTTCCACATTTGGATGGTGTAGTGGAGAAACTACAGGGGATTTTTGGTGTAAATTGTCAGGGAAAGATTAGCGCAAGCAGCAGAGAATTCATCCTTACTCTGTGGAATGTTAACCTTAGAAGCTGCAATTAGTGTACAATCAAACAAAAAGTCACACGTCAGCTCTCCCTCCACTTTAGTCTTGGCTTGTAGCCTTTTAAAGTTAAATAATTTACCATCAGAACAGTAGCTGACTTTAATGCTGTTTTTGTCCTCATTGAAGGTGTCTGACAACATTATTGAAAACCTCTTGCTAAAAAACAGCATGGGAGCAAGTACACAGTCCTGCTTCACTCCATTGGTGACTTGGAAAGCATGAAAACATCATCCATTATTCAGAACCTGAGTAAGCATGCTATCACGAAATGATGTACAATACTGATGAACTTTTCCAGGGAACCAATTTTTGCCATGATTTTCCACAAGCCCTCACGACTGACAGTATCAAAGGCCTTGGTCAGATCAACAAACATTGCATACAGATGTCTGTTCTGCTCCTGGCATTTCTCCTAGATTTGTCAGACAGCAAACACCATATCAACCATTCCTCAGACCTTTCAGAGGACACCCTGACTCCTGAGTAGATGACCATCTTCCAGGTGAAGGATCAGCTTATTAAGAAAGACTCTGGCAAAAATCTTACAAGCAGTTACTAAGATGGAGACATCCCCCACACCCATGATTGTCACAGGACAGCCTATTTCCTTTTCCTTTGTAGAGATAGACAATAGAGGGATCCTTGAATTCCTGGAGGAAAACCTCCTCTTACCATATAACCTGAAAGATTTCAATCACCTTTTGTTTAATCAGTAGACCTCCTGGGGGCAGCTAGGTAGCACAGTGGATAGAACACCGGCCCTGGATTCAGGAGGACCTGAGTTCAAATCTGGCCTCAGACACTTAACACTTACTAGCTGTGTGACCCTGGGCGAGTCACTTAACCCCAATTGCCTCCCTAAAAATAAATAAATTAAAAAAAAAATCAGTAGACCTCCTGACCTGTAAATATCAGCTGGAATATGTAGTGTGTAAAACTATATGTGGTCACCTTATTTCTGTCCCAAGTTTGGGGAAAATTAGCTGGGGTTTCCAATATAGTTGTTACTTATAAATTAGAAGCTTTGGCACCAGTTTGGGGGCATTAAGCATTTATTAAAGTATATTAAATATTAGTAAAGAGAATGTACATGTCTCTGAAAGTTAAGAAAAGGCCTATCCAGCCTAGAGGAGAGAATAGAGCTTAGCCTGGCCTTAGCCTAGAGGAAAAATAGAGCTCATCCTGGAATTCTTCTTCCTTCAAGTCCTCTGCCACCAAGAACACCTCAGAGAGAGTCTGAGTGTTCCTGAGTTCACTCCCTGCTGGTTCTGAAAAAGAGGTAGTCCTTCCACACTGCTCAAAGCTAATTGGCTAGCATCATGCAAATTAATTCATATACTGGACTTGAGGGTGGTCCCATGTTGAGGTCAGAGTTCACATCCTCTTGAAGGCCAGGCAGATGTGGTTTTAAATGAATTAACTTTAAATGGGTTAATCAATGAAGTCAGTCAATCCAATCAATCCCCTGGAAGGGGTGGGGGTGGGGAGCTTTGGGTGTTCCCAAAACTCTATTCTTTTCTCACAAATAGAATCAGCATCAGAGAGAAACCTAATGGCATTCAAAAACTCTTCTTCAGTTGGAAGTTTGGCTAGAGAATAATTAACTTCAGTCTGAGGTATACAGTCAGTGGCTTCAGCATTAGTTAATAATGGTCTTTTGAGAACATTATGGAGGTGTTCATCCCATCTCTCCAGAATCATGTCCTTATCACTAATCAATGCGATTCCATCAGTGCTGAGTAGTTGAGATGCAACATAGGTCTTTGGCCCATAAGTAGCCTTCAGGGCATCATAAAATTACTTTGAATTGTTACTATTAACTGAATTTCACCTGCCTTTTTATTGAGCCAAGAATCCTGCATCTCTCTAAGATTCATTTGCACTTCACTTTTTATGGAGTTAAATGCTGCCTTCTTAGAGACAGATGAACCATCCTGCTGGTAAATCCTCTGGAATTCATATTTTTCATTTAGTAGCTTCTGAATTTCCCCATAATTTTTGTCAAACAAATCTTTATGTTTTCAAGTTTTCTGGCCTAGATGAATAAATGCAATGTTGTACACCAAATCTCTGAAAGCTGCTACTTTTCTGCTCCACTGTTACTTTCCATCCAAGTCAGTAACAAATTGTTTATGTACTCTAATCTGTTGACATTAAGTCTTCTGGTAATTAACTTGCCTTGGTACAGCCACTTTTGTTGAATGCAAATGTTTAACTTTGAGAGGATAAGTCTATGATAGGTTCAGCATTCTGTGCCACACAGCACCTTTGTCACTCTCACACACTCTGTTTCTTCTCTTCTTTTATTCTTTAGTAATTTATTTTCTCCAAATACATGTAAAAATGATTTTTGCATATTTTTTAATTTATTTAAAGTTTTGAGTTCCAAATTCTATTCCTCTCTCATTCCTTCCCTCTCTCCACTCTCCCCTCCCTGAGGTGGTAACCAATAAGATATAGGTTATACATGTACAATTATGTAAAACATTACAATATTGGTCATTTTATAGAAAAAGACTCAAGTAAAAAAATGCAAAATAGCAAGCTTCAGTCTGTGTTCAATCAATGATAGTATGATTTATTTATCGTTAGTCTTCTGGGATTGTCTTGAATCATTGTATTGCTGAGAGTAGTTAAGTCATTCACAATTGCTCACAGAACAATAATGCTGTCACTGTGCACAGTTTTCTCCTGGTTCTGCTCACTTTACTATGCATCAGTTTATATAAGTCTTTCCAGGTTTTTCTGAAATCATCCTGATCATCATTTCTTATAGCACAATAATATTCCATTACAATCATATACCACAGCTTGTTTAGTAATCCCCCATTTAATGGGCATTCCTTAGATTTCCAATTCTTAGCTACCACAAAGAGTTGCTATAAATATTTTTTTGTACAATTTTTTTTTCTTTTCTCATTTTCAGTTACTATTGTTAACTGTTTCCCTCCATCCTATTACCTTCCCCATGTATTTACCCTATTATCTATCTTCTTTCACCCTATCCCTCCTCAAAGGGGATTTGCTTCTGACTGCCCCCTCCCCCAATCTGCTCTCCCTTCTTTTACCCCTCCATCCTTATCCCCTTCCTCTCCTACTTTCCTGCAGGCTTAGATAGATTACTTCAGCCAATTGAGTGTGTATGTTATTCCCTCCTTGAGCCAACTCCGATGAGATTAAGGTCTTTGAGCCAATTCTGATAAATTTAAGGTTCATTCACTGCCCTGGTCCACCCCCCACTCCATAAGTCCTTTCCTTTTTCTTTCATATGGGATTTCATCCCCCCTATTATACCTCTCCCCTTACCCCTCCCCCAGTGTAATCATCTCACCCCTCAATTTTACCCTAACGATATCATCATGGGGCAGCTAGGTGGCACAGTGGACAAAACACGCACCCTGGACCCAGGAGGACTTGAGCCCAAATCTGGCCCCAGTCACAAGACACTCACCCACTGCTTGACCCCAGGTATGTCACCCAACTCTGGCCACTCCACAAAAAAAGATAAACAAAAAATAAGTGCTTTACAGATATAATTCCTTCATAATCAATTCCCACCTGTGCCCTCTGTCTAAATTTATTTCTATCATCTGCCCTAATACTGAGAAATTTCTTATGAGTTAACATCTTCCCATATAGGAATGTAAGCAGTTTAACCTTTTATATCCCTCTTAGTTTCTTTTTCCTGTTTACCTTTTTATGCTTCTCTAGGTTCTTGTATTTGAAAGTCAAATTTTCTATTCAGTTCAGGTCTTTTCATCATAAATACCTGAAAGTCCTCTTTTTCACTGAAGTCCCATTCCCACCTCACCCCCCACCCCCCGAAATAGTATACTCACTTTTTTCTGGGTAGGTGATTTTTGGCTGTAATACAATGCCTTTGCCCTCTGGAATATCATATTCCATGCCCTCTGATCCTTTAATATAGAAACTGCTAGATCTTGTACTATCCTTATTGTGGCTCCATAGTACTTGAATTGTTTCTTTCTGGCTGCTTGCAATATTTTCTCCTTGACCTGGGAGCTCTGGAATATGGCTATAATATTTTTGGGAGTTTTCATTTTGGAATCTCTTTCAGGAGGTAATCAGTGGGGTCTTTCAATTTCTATTTTACCTTCTGCTTCTAGAATATCAGGGAAATTTTCCTTGACAATTTCCTAGAAGATGATGTCTAAACTCTTTCCTTGATCGTGGTTTTCAGGTAGTCCAATAATTTTCAAATTATCTCTCCTGGATCTATTTTTCAGGTCAGCTGTTTTTCCAAGAAGATATTTCATATTGCCCTCTATTTTTTTTTTTTTGGTGAGGCAATTGGGGTTACATGACTTGCCCAGAGTCACACAGCTAGTAAGTGTTAACTGTCTGAGGATGGATTTGAACTCAGTTCCTCCTGAATCCAGGGCTAGTGATCTATCCACTGTGCCACCTAGCTGCCCCTACCCTCTATTTTTTATTCATTTGCATTTGCTTTATTGTGTCTTGATTTCTCATAAAGTCATTTGCTTCTATTTGCACAATCCTAATTTACAAGCAATGATTTTCTTCAGAGAGCTTTTGTATTTCTTTTTCTATTTGGCCAATTTGGCTTTTCAAGCTGTTGACTTTTTTTCATGACCCTCCTTCATCACTTTCATTTCTCTTTCCATTTTTTCTTCTACATCTCTTACTTTATCTTCAAAGTCCTTTTTGAGTGCTTCTATGGCCTGTGACCAATTAATATTTTTCTTGAAAGCTTTGGATGTAGGAACCCTGCCATTGTTATCAACGTCTGAGTGTGCACCTCAATCTTCCTTGTCTACTTGATCCTCCTTTTACTATTTGACTTTTAACTCCTTCTTAAAGTGGGGCACTGCTTCCAGTATGTACTTTCCCAAACTTCAGGGTGTCTAAGGTAGTATGATTTAAGGAGGGGCAGGTTCTTCACTCACCTGGCCTGTTCTCTGGCCCATAGATAACCCCAGGCCAACTTGCTAATTAACCAGGCAGCAAAACTTTGTGTGCTTTGGTTGTTAGCTCTGACAAACCTTCATCCCTCCCCCACTGGGGCCACAACCACTCAAACCTACTTCCTGGTTCCTAGCAGGGGTGAGACACCCAAGTTCTGCCTCAGTGCCAGCAAAGACCCCTGTAATCTCCCCCTTGGCCAACCTCTCAGCCCAGCCAACTGCTTAGCCCTCTCACCAGACTGTGAGTTGAGTTCCAGATGACACTGGAACTGCTGCTGATTCAGAGGCTCTGGGGGTCTCTTTCTCCGTCAAGGCCTGCCTGAGTCTGGATCTGTGACCTTGGGGTTGAGCTCTACTCCTGTCCCAGCACAGTAGCCCCTTCCAGCTGACCTTCTAAGCCATCTTTGGCTGGAAAATGATCTTGACCCATTCCTTTGTGGGTTCTGCTCCTCCAGGAATTGTCCTATGGCATTATTTGGATTTTTTAGAGTGATTGTGGCATGAGATCCAAGAGCTTACTGCTTTTCCTCTGCCATCTTGACTCTGCCTCAGAAATCCCTAAAAATGATTTTTAACATTCATTTTTAAACTTTGACTTCCCAATTCTTTCCCTTCCTCCCCTGCCCCTATTGAGAAAAAAAGCAATTCTATAAAGGTTATACATGTTCAAAACATTTCTATATTAGTCACACTGTAAAAGAAAACAGACAAAAACTCAAGAAAAATAAAGTAAAAAAAAATATGCTTCAATCTAATACCACAGTCTTTAAAATGCCAATGTTTCATGTGAGGGGGCATCCATAAAGTTTTATTGCATCTAGGTAAATGGAAGACCATGCTGGTGATGATAAGGTCATGAGTCACACAATTCTTCAGTAGTAAGTGACTATTACTGTTTCTCTTTCTGATTCCATTTATCCTGCACACTCCCTAACACATCTGATAGTCTGTACCTACTCTAGTGTTAAAGTCACCCAGAATTACAAGCTTGATCTCTTTCTGCACATTGATGATGAGGGTCTCCAGGCCTTCATAAAATGTTTCTTTGACCTCATCAGAGTTCATCTTGGTGGGAACATAGGCACTGATGATGGTGACATGGCACTTTCCTGCAAGTGACAATCACATTGTCATGAGCTTGTCATTGACTCCTTCTGGGAGGCATATAAGCTGGTTGACTAGATTATTTTTTTTCAGGGCAATGAGGGTTAAGTGACTTGCCCAGGGTCACATAACTAGTAAGTGTCAAGTGTCTAAAACTGGATTTGAACTTAGGTCCTCCTGAATCCAAGGCTGGTGCTTTATCCACTGTTCCACCTAGCTGCCCCAACTAGATTACTTTTGATTACTAGGCCAGCTTCACTACTCTCTTCATCACTGCGGCCCAAGAAACATGTATCAAGCTCTAACTTTGGTAAACCAGCCTTCATTTGCCAGTCTTGTTTCAGTCAGGGTTGCTATTTGGATGTGAATAACTGTTTAATTCTCTTGCAACAAGAGCTTTTCACCTTTCAGGTCTACTGGATTTTGTGTTTTCGATAAGTGTGCCCACATTTCATGTACCAATGGTGAGTGGAATCATCTTGCAAAAGTTTTTGTACATTTTTTGTGTGTGTTTTGACTGCAGTGTAGAATCCCTGGCTGCCAAGATAAGTAGGTTGAGTTTAAGTGAATTAGCTGATATTTAGGGCACCTTTCCTTATGCCAGAGGTGAGCAATGCTGTCCTTAAGAAAGACTTCTTGGGGCAGCTAGGTGGCACAGTGGATAAAGCACCAGCCTTGGATTTAGGAGGACCTGAGTTCAAATCTGGCCTCAGACATTTACTAGCTGCATGACCCTGGGCAAGTCACTTAACCCTCATTGACCCACCAAAAAAAAAGCGAAAAAGAAAAGAAAAAAAAAAGTCTTCTCAGATACCCAGGGGACTACCAAATCCCACTCCTGCTTCAAGCCGATGAGAAAATGACCCTATGGCTTAAGCCACCTATGTACAACTTTGTGAATACAGTTCCCAGTATATACACAGCTGCTGCTTCATCACATGTCCATTGCTTCAGGACTTTGAGACAGATAAAAATGGTAAAATGACATGAGGATGTTTTCTGATACACACATAAAGTAGATTTAACTAAAGCAGAGTATCACAAAGACACAAGCCTCACCCTCTCTTCCAAAGTCACCTGAGTTCAGTGGCAAGACAAAAGTCAAGATAACTGGCAATGGATTGTGATGCAGAAGATGACCTTGGTGTCTTCTGTGGCTAATCAGGATGCACAGCACCAGTTTCCATTGCCTTGTTGGCCATTGGAACAAATTGTTCTCATACACCCAATCCACCAGGGGGATTTTTTCTCATGCTTGTGGTAGACACCCCACTAAATAATCAATAAATTTGAGTCCCCTCAATTATCCTCAACCAACATTAATACCTTGCTCAACAAAGCGGCACACAACCCGAGTATACTTGTTGCCATCTCTACTGGCAAAGGCCTAGCATGCAATGTCAAAAAAGGTTAAGAGTTTCTTTTGCTTTACCAGGGACACTTTTACTTTCTACTGCTCAAAATAAATATTTATTCCTGAGGGGTTCTGAGAATAGGCATATAGGAGGATGACACTCTGCTCTGGGATCTTTGAAATGTCTTCCAAGGTTTCTATGAGTCAAAGCCCCAAGTCTTGGGGTCATAGTAGCAGTTCAACTGCTATTCAGATTCGTGCCAATATCCCAAAAATGGGGATGTGATTTCCCCAGGGATAGTTTGGGAAAATAGACACCCTGGCTGAACTTAAAGAACTGTTGTAGAAAATTAGCATCCTCTTTCAACCCTCCAGTTCTAGAAATGGTCTGTACAGTGACATTTCAGGCATTTTCAGCCCTTTATTTTACCCAGCACCAGTTCTGCCTATACTGGCTAGTCCTGCAATAGGCCAGTACTCTTTATCTAAGCTCTTTTTACCAACCCTTGGAAGAACATAAGCCTTCTCATTATCATCTTTTTTTGTGTGTGGGGGGGGGCAAGTGGGGTTAAGTGACTTGCCCAGGGTCACACAGCTAGTAAGTCTTAAGTGTCTGAGGCCGGATTTGAACTCAGGTCCTCCTGAATTCAGGGCCGGTGCTCTATCCTCTGCGCCACCTAGCTGCCCCTCATTATATCTTGATAGTCCCCAACTCCCAACTCCCAGATTCATCTTCTTTGCTATTAATGTCCCTCTTACATGCTTCTATAACTATCAGGATAGAATGGGGAGGGCCAATTTCTGCACAGGTCAAACACGAGCTTATGGCAGTGGCATCAGTGCCCAGGTTCAAGTGGAAGGGGGTAGTTCCAGATAGCAAATGCCAAGAATGTACATAGTTGGTAGTTAGTGTGTGAGAAGATGCAAGCACACCATTCTCCATTTCTTATTATTGTACCTTATAATTGTTCAAGATCTCATACTTTTTCAATGCATTTGCACACATATGACCCCCTTCACAACCTTCTTCTGGCATAGGTTTTATCAGATTATTTTCAGATGGAGAAACTGAGGCCCAGAGAGCAGAAAATAAATTACTTCACCCCTTTAATCAGAGGGGGAATGATGTTAATTTCAAGTCAAATTTACACACCCCAAAGTAGAGTTTGGATGGTGACCACAGAAAGCAGAACCTTTGCCATCCGTGCCTCAGGGCAGTGTGAGAACAAATGTGAATAGGTCACAGGGAGAGCCAGAAATGACAATTCTTAATGTGTATTACCTAAAGGAATTTCATACTTATGTCTAATAACTAGTTCATACTTCCAAGGAGGATTGGAAAGTAGCAGGAAGAGGAATAGAAAAGAAAGGAACAATGCTTCCAAGGAGGGTTGGAAAGACCCTGGAAAAATCCCCCTAGAAAGGCCATGGGATTATATCCACAGATAAAACAACATTCTGAGTGTCCACAGGCCCAGGGTTGCTGCAGTTGGATCCAGATCCCTGAGTAGCAGCTAAGGCCCCTGCCTGTCCTGAGTGTGTCCATAAACTATCACAGACCATACTGGCTTAGGACAACCTGCTGACCCCTATCCTTTACAGTACTCTTTGGTGGTACTATCCCTAACCTGCTTAATTATAGAGAGTATAAAATTTTAAAACTTGGAGAAACCTTAGAGACAATCTCTTCCAAACATTTGATTTTATACAGCAGGAAACTGAGAATTAAAGAAGTTAAATAAATGGACCAAGATTACAAATCATAAATAGCTGAACGTAGGCTAGAATCAACACCTTCTGACTGATGTCAGTATCCCTTCCACATGTGCAGGATGTACTTGAAAAGAGTGTCTTGAAGAGGGAAACAGTAAACAACCCTCAAGCTAGAATGGAATGATCATATGATTTGGAGTCAAATGACCTAGGTTCAAATCTCTGCTCAGTTGTTTATCATATATGTGACCTTGGTCAAATCCACTTTCTTTTCCTCAATTACTGCCTCTATACAATAAAGGCAAGTGGGACTAGATGATAGTGAAGGTCTTTGACAACTCTACATTCTAGGAAGCCATGTCCTTCTCATCATCTGAAACCTTGACCAGTTCCACATTTCTAGTAGGATGAACCATAAACCCTTCTCTTTGCCGTGTAAGGCCCTCCAACAGCTGGCTGCAACCTTCCTTTTCATATTTCTTACATATTGTTCCTCCTTTTTTGTATATAGTTGGTACTTAGGCATAATGTTTCACCTATTTCTTCAAACTTCCACCAATCTCATTACTAGAATATCCTCATAAAAAATTATCTTCCTTTAAAGTTCAGGTCAATACCTAAAAAACTTTTCGTATTCCTCCTTAATGCGAGTACTCTCTCCTCCTTCAAATAATTTAGTATTTACTTGTCTGTGTGCCTGTTCTATTTCCTGAGAGAATGTAAACTCCCTGAGGACAAGGAAATGCCTTTTTTGTTCTTTTCTGTACCTCTAGTTCTCAACACAGGGGCTTGCATAAAGTACATACACAATAAATCTATTTGCAATTCAATTGAATGACAGAGTATAAACTGTGGATGCTCTTAATGTAGTCCAAAGGCTTCAAGTGCAGACTCAATGGCAACCTCTTTGTTGCTTATGACAAGTCTAGATATATCTGGAGAGAGCCTTGTCAAAAAGGGTGACCACCAAAAGATAACATTTCTCAGTCTTTACATCTCCTGAAGTCTCAGTCTCTCTCTCTCTCTCCTCCTCCCCCTCTCTTTCTCTCCCTCCCTCTCTCTCTCCTGTATTGATGACATCTTAGGTCCTTGATTGACTGAAGACTGAAAAAGTGATTTACTTCTAACAACCCTGTAGAGCAAAGCAAGGTAAGTGATCTGGAGACTTCACTATGGTATCATAGAAAAAGACTTAAGATCAGAAGCTTGGCCTGCTGGTTGACTTGTTTGACCTTAGGCAAGAAGTCCCTTCTCCTCTATGGCAAAGTCAGTCAATAAACATTAAGTGCCTACTATGTGCCAGGCACCGTGCTATAACTATGGGCCTTAGCTTTCTCATATATAAAATGAGAATGTTTCATTTGATGACCTTTAAGAGTTTACCCAATTCTAAATCCTATGACCCCATTATAAACAATTATAAATGAGGAAACAGATGTGGAGGGGGTAAAGTGAAGTGTCCATAGTCACATAGCTCAGACATTTCAGAGTCAATCTTCAATGACACATCTTGCTCTAAGTGCCATGTTCCACCTCCCTGGATCTCATAGTCCATTAATGAATTCCACCATCTTACCTCACAATGTGGCAGGTCTAGGCCTCTTATCTGCTAACCTTTCCTTCCCCCTCTAATGTGACCCTTTCTCTTCTCTCTCTTAATCTAAACCTTATTCAAACTCCAACATTCTGTTTTTCCTTCATTATTTTGCTAAGAGGTAAACAGTGATTAGATAACTTAGAATAGTTGACTTTGCTAAGCTTCCATGGTGAAATTCACTGGGTACAACAGGGAATCCTATTACCTGCCAGACTCTAAGACAAAGAAAGAATTATCCACAATGAGTGTATTTGTATTTTTGGTATCAATTTAGAAGACTTCACTAGACTCCTGAGCCAGTGTCCTCTCCACTGTGGTCAGTCACAGCTTCTACTGTTTTGAGGGAAGGAAAAGAAAGTAATTGCCAGGCCCTTTTAGGAGATAGACATTTGAAGGAGTCAAGCAAAGGACCTCTTCTAATTCAGACAAAAACCATGCTACTTGTCCAGAGTGTAAAGATGCACAGGAAAACATAGGGGGTTAAGAATCAAGGAATTCTGGGGGCAGCTAGGTGGCACAGTGGATAAAACGCCAGTCCTGGATTCAGGAGTACCTGAGTTCAAATATAATCTCAGACACTTGACACTTACTAGCTGTGTGACCCTCATTGCCCTGCAAAATTAAAAATTAAAGAAAAGAATCAAGGAATTCTTCCAGTCTCCATGCAAAGCATTTCACCTCCCTCACTGAGCCTCAGTTCTGTTTTGTTTTTATCTAAGAAACAGAGATATTATATTCGGGAGTCACTGAGCAAAATTTTTATGAGGGAAGCACTTTATAAACCATTATGTGCTATAGAAATATTTGTCATTATCCTTTGACTCTTCTCTCCCTCACAGTGCAGGTCCAGTTACTACATTCTTTCTTTCTTTCTTTTTTGTTGTTTGTTGGTTTGTTTTTGCGGGGCAATGAGGGTTAAGTGACTTGTCCAGGGTCACACAGCTAGTAAGTGTCTAGTGTCTGAGGCTGGATTTGAACTCAGGTCCTCCTGGATCCAGAGCTGATGCTCTATCCACTGCACCACCTAGCTGCCCCTACCACATTCTTTCAAATGCATTACTGCATCATCCCTCTGCTCCTGAATATTCGTACAGTTACCACCATAGGACAGTCCTTCATCATTATTCTCCACATGGACAATAGTTTTTCTTTAAAAAAAAAGTTTTATTGGTTCCTTTTCTCATTAATACCCCTCAGCAAATGGAAATGTCCCTTGCCCCTGCCCTCCCCCCCCAAAAAAAACAGCTAATGAAACAGAAATAACTACATCTCAGAATGTAAGTAATATCCTGTCCTTGTAGACTTCCACTTCTGCTTTGGGAGGTGGGAGGTATGCTTTGTTTTCTGTTCTCTGGAATTGATTGTTATAATTACTCAGGGTTCCACTTCTTTTTGTGTTCTTCTTACTGACATTATTGTCATAATGGTCCATATTATTCTTCTGGTTATTTCACCCTGCATATAAATGTTCAAGTGTTTCTTGGAAATCATAGAGATGACTTCATGCTGAACAGTCATATACCTTTACATTCCCATAAAGTCTACTTTGTTCATTTGGTTTCCAAATCAATGAGATCCACTTTTTGCCCTCTACTTCCTTACTATCACAGAAAGTATTGCTGGGAATATATTGATATATTGAAGCTTTTTTTCTCCCTTTGACCTTTTGAGGCATGTTCACATTAGTGAGATGACTGAATCAAAGTATGTGAATGGATTAGCCACTTTCTTCTTCTTCTTCTTCTTTTTTTTTTTGTGAGGCAATTGGGATTAAGTGACTTACCCAGGGTCACACAGCTAATAAGTGTCAAGTGTCTGAGGCCGAATTTGAACTCAGGTACTCCTGACTCCAGGGCCAGTGCTCTATCCACTGCACTACCTAGCTGCCCCTGGGTTAGCCACTTACCCTTAATTCTGACATATTTTCCAGAAAATTTTGAATCAAAATACTCAAAGATGTATTTTTGTGTCTGTCTTCCCACAGTCCCTCCAAAATTGACTTCTACTTTTTGCCATCTTTGCATATCAGATTCATATTTACTTCCATTTCTCTTTTTATTAGTAATTTGGAGTATGTTTTTGTATATTCACTGACAGTTTAAAATTTGAAGCATTGTTCATATTCTTTGATTGCAATGTATAGTGTACACATTGCCAGTAGGCTCTTGCTCTTTTAATGTATATCAGTTCTACATAGATTTTGGTTCTCAGATTTTTATCAATATTTTATGTAAGGATTTCTTTTTATTACTACAAGTTTTCTCTTCTTGTTCTATCTATTCATGCAAAAACAATTAAATGTATTTAATTGAAATTATCTATTTTGTGTTTTAGGATCAGTTCAATCCCTTGTTTGGTAAATAATTCTTCCTCCATCAAAACTGTGAAAGATGTGTCCATTCTCCACTTAGATTATTGCAACAGCCTCCTAACAGAGGTCCCTGTCTGTTTTTCACTCCCTTCACTCCCTCAATCCAACATGGACCCATTTTCAGCACTGTCTTCAAGACAAAGGTCTTGCCAATGTACATCATTCTTCTTTTCAAAACCTTACAATGGCTCCATTCAACATGTGACCTTTGGAACTGCTTCTTCCTTTAGGGTTGAGTAGCACAGGTCATTATTCTGTTTTAATTTGTCCATCAAGTGGATTATCCCAATGTGCCCCTGGCCTCAGTAGTGTGATTACACTACTCCAAACTATTATCTTGAACCCCATTATTAGATGTTGTTCCTTATTTCTATATCCAGTAGCATTAAGTATTATTGATTATTTTGTGGCCACCAGTGTCTCTTCTCACTCATCTCTCCCTATGGGCATAGGTTCATAGGGCCACAGAATTTATAGCTTCAAGGAAACTGAGTATATAGACTAGCAAAAGTGGAAACAACCAAAACAATAAATTATAATTTTTTGAAATGACAGTCTTACTAAAGTTAATTTGTGGTTTAGTGTTATGTAAATCAAGCTACCAAAAGGATACTTTATAAAGCTAGATATAATAATAATAAAATTCATTTAGAGTAATAAAAAATCTAGAATGTCAAGGACAAGGATAAAAAAGGGTAGAAATGGAAGGGAAATAGCAGTTCTAGACCTCCAACTATATTATAAAGTAGCAATCATCAAAACTATTTATTATTATCTAAAACAAAGAAAAGTAAATGTATGA
This sequence comes from Dromiciops gliroides, assembly GCF_019393635.1. Taxonomy (NCBI): domain Eukaryota; kingdom Metazoa; phylum Chordata; class Mammalia; order Microbiotheria; family Microbiotheriidae; genus Dromiciops; species Dromiciops gliroides. The sequence continues at coordinate 371,309,183 of NC_057862.1, forward strand.
AACAGGAAGAATATGAAATAATGGAACTCATTAATCCATTGTTTAATAAATCAAAAAACTTTCATTATTGAGGAAAGAGCTCCTTATTTCATAAAATAGAAAACTAGAAAGCAGTGCAGCAGAAATTAGGCTTAAAACACCATATTCCACAATAAAACCAAAATTAATATTAAAGATTATCCCATAAAATGAGAAAAGTAATTCATAGCTATAGGTAGAAAAACGTTTCCTAACAAAAGAAGGGATAGAAGTAATTACAAAAGACAAAATATTTACTATTGACTACATGACATTGAAGCCCTTCTGTTCAAATAAAATGAATGCATCTAGAATAATAAACTAAATGGTTCCCTGGGGAAAAAAATCCTTATCTAATGTTTTGGATGAGGGTTTGGAATCCAAGACATATAGACAACTATCAGAAATATATGAGAACAGAGAAATAGTCAAAGGATGTGAACAAAGAGTTCTCAAATGAATTGCAAACCATTGATAATAGTATGAAAAAAAGTGCACCAAATTACTAATAATTACAGAAAAATGAATTACTAACAACTAGTAGAACACAAAGCAAAACAACCTGAACTTTCATTTCACACCAAATAGACAAAAATGACATAGGAATAGTCAGTGGTGGAGAGGATTACAAAAGGCACATGAATGCATTGTTGGTGGAGCTATGAATTAATACAACCATTATGCAAAGCAATCTAGAATTATGCAAATAAGAATGATAAAATGTTCATAACCTTTGACCCAGTGATTCTACTGCTAGGCATATATCCCAAGGAAGACAATAGCAAAAAGAAGTATTATATACACCAAAATTTTTAACAGTATTTTTTGTGGTAGAAAAAAAACCAGGAAACGATGTAGATATATAAAAAATGCAAAGTGAAGTAAACAGAGTCAGGAAGCTAAAATACACAATTACCCCAACAATGTAAATGAAAATACTAACCACACTAAAATAATAAAAATGAATGTTTTGAAATTACAAAGAACAAGCTTGGCTCCAAAGAACAGATATGAGAAAATAGCACACTTCTTTGTAGAAGCAGTGAAAATGCTAGAAGGGGTGCTTCTTGGGTATGCAACATTTCATGTGGTGTCAGATTTTTTTCCCATGTATTAATTGGTTTTCCTGATTTTTTTCTCTTCTTTTTTCTTAAAAACATCTTTTTTTGAAATTTATTTATTTTGCGGGGCAATGAGGGTTAAGTGACTTTTCCAGGATCACACAACTAGTGTCAAGTGTCTGAAGCAGGATTTGAATTCAGGTCCTCCTGAATCCAGGGCTGGTACTTTATACAATGCTCCACCTAACTGCCCCTAAAAAAAATCTTTGTCATAAGAAATGGATCTTTGAGAGGAATGAAGAGGAAGGATACAAGGATAAATTTAAACAGAAATATCAAAGAAATCTATTTTATAAAATAAAAGAACCAATCAACAAGCATTTATTACCTACCAGGCATTGTGGATATTATGAACAAAAGAACAGTTACAGTCCCTAGACTATAACCCAGAATGGTAACTCTATAGGGGGACACAACATATATATGTATAAATACACACTTAATAAATACAAGGTAATTTATTGGGGAAAGGCACTAGTAGTAAGAAATAGCTAAGTGGTACAGTGGATAAAACACTAGAAGTCAGGAAGATCTGAGTTCAAATGCTGCCTCAAACACTAGCTGTGTGACCTTGGACAAATCCATTAACTTCTGTTCCCTTAGTTTCTACAATGGTAAAATGGGGATAATAATAGCATCTATCTCTCAGGGTTATTGTGAGGATCAAAGTCAAGTGAATTATTTCAAGTGATCAAATCACTTGAGATTATATTTGTAAAGTGTTTAGAGCAGAGCCTGGCACCTAGTAGATACAATCTGGGTGTTAATAGTATTAGTAGCAGGGGGCAGTTAGGTGGTACAGTGGATAGAGCACTGACCTTGGATTCAGGAGGACCTGAGTTCAGGTCTGGCCTCAAACACTTGACACTTACTAGCTGTGTGACCCTGGGCAAGTCACTTAACCCTCATTGCCCTGCAAAAAAAAAGCAAAACAAACAAAAAAAAAAAGAAATAGTATTAGTAGCAGCAGCAACCATTAGGAAAAGTCTTTACATTAAAGGTGTTTTAATTGAGGGGTTTTTTGTTGTTGTTGTTTTTGGTTTTTTGGTTTTATTTTTATTTTTTTTGCAGAACAATGAGGGTTAAGTGACTTACCCAGAGTCACACAGCTAGTAAGTGGCAAGTGTCTGAGGCCAGATTTAAACTCAGGTCCTCCTGAATCCAGGGCCAGTGCTTTATCCATTGAGCCACCCAACTGGCCCTGTTTTAGTTGAGTTTTGAAAGAGACTAGGGATCTTAAGAGAACAAGGTGAGGCAGCTATTCATTGCACGCATGGAGGAACACCTGCACAAAGGAACAGAGATAGGAGGGTCACATATGAGGAACAGCAAGGTGGCCATTTTGGTTTCTCTGTCTAGTGAATGTAGTAGAGTGATAACCAGGAAGGCCAGAAAGTTAAGTTGGAGCAATATTGTAAAGGTCTCAAATGCCAAATAAGAGTGTTTGTATTTGATCCTAGAGGTAATTGGAAGCTTCTGGAGTTTACTGAGTAAGAGAGTTATCTGTGTTTTAGTAACATTTTGCAATTATTTAGAGGATGGATTAGAAAAATAAGAAATGAGGCACCAAGACCAGTTAAGAAGGTATGGAAATTTTCCATTTCAGGCAAGAGATGGATGGATAAGGGCCTGAAATAGGGTGGTGGTCATGAGAGTGGAAAGAAAAGGATTTAAGAGATTTTATGGAAGTGGAATTAACCATCTTCCAAATGACTGGACATGTCAAGTGAGAGAGAGAGAAAAGTCCAAGATGGCCTGAAGTATACATTCCTAGGCAGCTAGAAGGATGAAAATACAGTGTTCCATTGAAACAGAGAAATTCTTAAGAAGGGAGAATTTCCAAGGAAAGATACTGAGCTGATTTGGTTATATAGAGTGGTATAGGGTCAAGAGGTCTATTGGGCGTCAAATGACTCGAGTTTCAATCCTAGAGTTGTTATTATTAACTATGTGACATTAGGGCAAGTCACTTAATCACTCATTTTTTAAAAAATAATGAACATTTTTACTTTTAGTTTTGAGTTCTTTTTTATTTATTTTTTATTTATTTTGCAGGGCAATGAAGGTTAAGTGACTTGCCCAGGGTCACACAGCTAGTAAGTGTCAAGTGTCTGAATCCAGATTTGAACTCAGGTACTCCTGAATCCACAGCCAGTGCTTTACCCACTGCGCCACCTAGCTGCCCCTTGAGTTCTCATTTTTATCCCTCTTTTCCTCCCTCCCCTCCCTCCTCCCTGAGGTGGTAAGCAATCAGATATGGGTTATACCTGTGTAAATACGTAAAGCATTACCATATTAGTCATTTTGTACAAGAAAAATTGAATGAAAGGAAAAAGTAAAAGTGAAAAATAGCATGCTTCAGTCTGTGTTCAGTCAATATCAATTCTTTCTTTGGAGGTATGTTTCATCAATAGTCCTTTGGAATTGTTTTGGATCACTGTATTGTTGAGAATAGTTAAGTGATTCACAGTTCTTCATCAACCAATATTGCTGTCCCTGCACATGATGTTCTCTTGGTTCTGCTCACTTCACTATACATCAGTTCATACGACTCTTTCCAGACCTTTCTGAAATTATCCCACTCATCATTTCTTATAGCACAATACTATTCCATCACCATCATGTACCACAGCTTGTTTAGCCATTCCCCAATTCATAGGCATTCCTTTGATTTCCAATTCTTAGTAACCAGAAAAAGAGCTGCTATAAATATTTTTGTACAAATAGGTCTTTTTCTCTTTTGGGGGATGTCTTTGGGATATAAACCCAGCAGTGGTATTGCTGGATAAAAGGGCATGCACAGTTCTATAACCCTTTGGACATGGTTCCAAACTGCTCTCCAGAATGGTTGGATCTTTTCACAACCCCACCAACAGTGGATTAGTGTCCCAGCTTTCCCATATCCCCTCCAACATCCAATATTTTCTGTTTTTGTTATATTTGCCACTCTGATAGGTATAAGGTGAAACCTCAGAGTTGTTTTTCATTTCTCTGATCAATAGGGATATAGAGCATTTTTCATATGAATATAGATAGCTTTGATTTCTTTGTCTGAAAACTGCCTGTTCATATCCTATTACCATTTATCAATTGGGGAATGATTTGTATTTTTATAAATTTGACTCAGTTCTCCATATAATTGAGAAATGAGGCCTTTAACATAGATATTTGTTAAAAAAAATCCTTTCCCAGTTTTCTGCTTCCCTGATATTCTTGGTTACATTAGTTTTGTTAGTGTAAAAACTTTTTGATTTTATATAATCAAAATGATTAATTTTATATTTTGTTTTACTCTCTATATCTTCTTTGCTCCTAAATTCTTCCTCTGCTCATAAATCTGACAGGTATTAAATGTTAATCACTCAATATTAATTTTCTTATGTATAAAGTGAGGATTGGGGTATCGCAAATGTCCTCTCTAGTTAAATCTATGATCTTATAAACATAGAATACAATGTCCTTGAGGTCAGAGATAGATATAGATACAGATATACATACATACATACATACATACATACATACATACATATATACACATAGAGAGAGATATACAAATATATAGATATATTTTTAAATTTTGGTTTTTGCTTTGTCTATCTTCAGCACTTAGCAACAAAATAATATTTGAATTTAATTTAATTAGGCTATCTCTTAACCCTCTGGTAGCTCCTCAGTAACTTTTGATGAGTGGGGCAGAGTCTTATCTCCATCTCTCCCCAATAGCTCCCTCTCTCCCATCAGTATTTTGTCTGTCTCTGGTCACTGAAGTGAAAGGGAAAGGGATTGAAAAAGAGACATTAAACATTTTTAATATTCCTTACCTCAGTTCTCTACTCCTCAAGGATACTTTGTACTGTTTTAAAAACACCAGCTGTGACACTCTTGGCCTCTCCTTGGAGGATATAGATAGGTCTGCTGGCCAACAGCATGAGCTTTGGCATCCAGTGTAGATCAACTGCTTCTATACTTTCTTGTCTCCTGAGATTTTCAGCTGGTGTTCAGGGAGGTTTTGATTCAATCATATATTGGCATAAGCACTGAAGAAATGGAATGGGCATGTAGGAAAACAGGTGCATTTAATGGAATGTTGCATTTAAGAGTCAGGAAAATCTCATATCTGATATTTACTTTTGACCTTTACCACATGACTGATGTGGATCCACTAATGTGGATGATGTTAGTGCTCAGCTCAGAGAATTAATCATTCTCAGGCTTCCAATAATATAACATAAAGTATATTGACAGACTTTAAGCTTCTTTGTAAATATCCATTATTATTAGATAAAAACAGAAGGGCATAGTCTCAACTCATCAATGGAACAATGTGAAGATATCGTCAGGATCTTGTAGGTGAGTCCTTCCTTTTATAAGTGAGAAAAAGGCCCTGATAGAAGAATTGGCTTAACCCAAATCACCAGTTCTAAGGGAATCAGGACTAGAATACAGGTCTTATAGTCCAGGGCTCTTTCCCCATGTCTGCCGTCCTCAGGCAGGAGGACCACAATGCTCTGTCAAAAATTATCTGATTAGGGTTTTCACTTCTCTGGTGGTTCTGAGCCTAATGGTTCTGAATCCTTTTAGCCATAATGGCCACAATACCACCAGTTGCCAACTCAAGGGCACTTAACCAATGAAGGTGGGAAGAAATGAAGACTACCGTATCAGGTCCAAAGAGTGTAGTTTATTGTAAGAGAAACACCAATAGGAGAACATATTTGCAACCCAGAAAAGATGACAGCTTTAGGTTTATCCCAAGAAATGTGTGCTCCTTCCAATCAGCAGTAATCTAATCATTATGGACATCAGCAGCTAAAGTCAAGGGCTGGAGTCCAGAAAGTCTTCCAAGACAGAGAAGAAATGATGAGCAGGTAAAATTCTATATGGAGAAAAATGGTCAGAGTTAATGATACTGTCTGTTTGATCCAATCCCTAAAGCTATATTATGATGATGATGATATTTTGTGGGGGAATGGGGGTTAAGTGACTAGCCCAGGGTCACACAGCTAGTAAGTGTCAAGTGTCTGAAGCCATATTTGAACTCAGGTCCTCCTGAATCCAGGGCCGGTGCTTTATCCACTGTACCACCTAGCTGCCCCCAAGGCTATATTATCTTGATAAAGAACTGAATTGAATTTAGCATCGGAAGATCTAAGTTCAAATTCCAGCTCTGCTATTTTAACTACTTTGTGTAATTCCGAGAATAAAGAAGGGGGCATAAAATTCACAATCTTGAAAAATCACTAAGATCCACCACAGACATGCTAGGAACCATTATGACAGGTACAGACAAAATGTGTTGGAGATATGGAAGAGAAACCATCACTGTGTTCTGGGTATAACCAGGGAATGATATTAGTTCTTATATCTGTAGTCCTTTATATTTTACATTTTACAGAGTCCTCTCCTCCCAACAATTCTGAGAAGTTGTATGAGCATTATTATGCCCACTTTACAGAAGAGGAAACTGAGGCTCTGAGAAGTTGTGATACTCCCAATTTCACATTAGTAAATGAGTCGAATGCTCTTTCCTCTTTCCTCTACCCAGTTATTCCCCTTCAGCAAAGGGTTTTTGGAGAAGATGAGATGAGAACAAACCCACAAAGGTCTGTGCCTTCCTTTCAAGACCCAATCATTTAAAATTGGCTGCATCTGGGAATTCTTTCCCTGATTATCTGTGGTTTTCCTAAATTCCAATCATTCTTTTGCTAAGCATTTATATATTCATTATGAAATCTTCCTTTGTGGTTGTTTAAATGTATTGTAATTTTGTACCAAATCTAGAATGAATTAAAGACCTTATTTTGCCTGTCTCCAAGGGTGGCTTAGAACCTGGTCTCAGAGAGAGGTACAAGTGGGAATCACTAGGAATCTCACATTTGCATAGTATTTTACATAAAGTTTCCAAAGAACTTTCAGCTTTTCTTCAGTCACTTGTCATGCCTGACTCTTTGTGACTCTATTTGGGTTTTTCTTGGCATAGATACTGGAGTGGTTTGCCATTTCCTTCTCCAGCTCAACCCCAATTGCTTTAAAACATCCAGGGCCATTTCTGGTCATCCTGATTGATATCTTGCCAATGGACCCAGATGGCTCTGGAGGAGAGAGTGGGGTTGGTGACCTTGCACAGCCCTCCCTCACTTTAATCCAATTCAATGCAAGTCATGATATCACCCTGATGTCATGGTCCTCTTTGAGAATGAAGGACAAACAACAACAACAACATTTGATGAATGAGAAACGGAGGCAAAACAAAGTTGGCTTGCCCTGAATCATACAGCTAGTAAGCGTCTGAGGCCAGATTTGAGCTCAGGTCTTCTTGATTCCAGGTCCAGCACTCAATCCACTGTACAGGAGCTTATTCTCCCCACTAATTGAGACTCACAGGATGGAACCTGCCCAAAGTAACATAGTGAGTCAATGGCTAGAACCTAAGCCTCTGTATTCATTCATTCATTATCAGCAACACCTACTATAGGAAAGAGATCATGGGGTATATGCCAGCACTAGAGCTCAGGGATCTTTGGATTCTATTTAATGAGCTGCGTTGAGACCATCAGGCCTCAAATAGACAAAACCTCTGAACATGGATTGCCTCAAGATCCCAAATAAAGGAGGAGTTCATGAGGCTGCTGCTTAACCATGTTTCCTCTTCCATCTGGGTTCATGTTATTTAAATTTCCCAAGCAAGTTGTACATCTCTGTTTCATTGGTGTTGTAGAGGCATTGTTGTACAAGAGGGAAAATCTCAGATACAATCACAGAAGCATGTAGAGGGTGGTGAGTGGACCCAGGAATGGAACCTGAAAGGAAACATCCTGGGAAGTATCTCCACAGTAAGAGTCTGTCCTGAGAGATGGCCCATCACCTAGTCTCAGAAGAAAAACAAAAGGTTTTAGTTCCATCTCATTCTCTAGGGAAGAGGGTTGCTGTCTTCCTGTCATCCTAAAACCCTAGGCAGCCCAGAAGAACTTGTTATACTTACTTTTTTTGTATACTATTTGGAAGGTGGTTTGTTCCAGGAATCCAGTCAATGGGTGGAGGCCATTTTCCCAATTCATTTGGACATTACTAAAAGAAAAGGTAAAAGAATTGTAGAAACAGAAAATTACCCATTTCTCCCCCCAAACTGCTTTCATACTGTCACTTTTCCTGCTGAAGGATCTGCAATGGTTACCTTTCACCAACTAGATCCACACCCAAATCCCCAGTCTTAAATTTAAAGTCCTTTACAATCTGGTCCCACCTTAGTTATAAAACTTTCTCTTCTCAGAATCCCTTACACACACACACACACACACACACACACACACACACACACACACACACACACACACACACACACACACTGCACCCCCCACTACAGGTAAGTTTCTTGCAGGATTTCTGTTCCCCAACATGTAGAAAAATAGCCTCATTCCTCACCTCTTTACTCATATAGCCTGAAACACCCTATTCCCTTCAATTCTCTAAATATAGAAATACTTCAAGATCCAGCTCCATTCCCAACTCTCCCCCACAAAACTATCACTGACTTTATGTCCAGATCTCATTTGATCTTCACACCAATCCTATAAAATCTGTAGCTCAAAGTCACCTCCTTCCCTCTCTGGTCTCAAATGTCCATTTAGACTTAGCATCACACAACAGTTGGTAATTTAGGCCTTATAGTCTACTCCAGGTATTTTATTTGTAAATTCCCTAAACCCAAGGATATGTCTTATTTTTCCTATGTCCCTCAGGATAAGCAATGGGTCAGGCCTCTGTGCATGCCCCCTCCTAGACCACTGTTATAGTCCTTTCTTGATATTCTTATCCATGTTCTTGGGTGAGTTGTTGTCAAGAACTGTCATCAACTTGTGGACAGTATTCTGGCAATGAGCATCCTCATCCCCTAGCTTAGCTAGATTGGTCTTTGGATTACAGACACAGTCTGTTGCTGGGTCAGGTAAGAAACCTCAGTAAATATCACAGTAAAAAAAATAAGGCAAGGTAAATTTGACTAAAAGCATATTAGCAGGTTTTCTCAGATCTCCTAAAAGAAAACAAACATTAACCAAATGAATGAACTAAGGGTTGCGAGGTGGCACAGTAGATAGAGTGCTGGAGACCTGAAGTCAGAAAGTTTCTGAGTTCAAATCTGGCCTCAGGCACTTACGAGCTGTGTTACCCTGGGCAAGTCACTTAACTTTGCCTCAGTTTCCTCACTGGTAAAATGAGCTGGAGAAGGAAATGGCAAAACACTCCAGTATCTTTACCAAGAAAATCCCAACTGGGGTCCATAAAGAGTCAGACAGTACTAGAAAATGACTCATCAACAAGTGAGTGGACTAATTAGAATTATAGAAATCTAGAGATTTAGAACATAGAATTCAATGCCAAACCTGGAGAGAGTTTTAGAGATTATACCCTTATTGCAAGGATGAGTAGACTAAGGGCCAAAGAGAAAATTCTAGCAGCAGAGCCAAGACCAGAAACCAATTCTCCAATCTACAAACCACCAAACAGACATAGATCAATGCATCATCTTTGTCACAGACAGTTGGGCTGCACTTAGACTTGGTAATTTTTCTCCACAGATCTTTTGGGGATCGAAAAAGAAGCAACTTGCTGTGCTCATGTGAATCCACTTATATGCCATAGGACTGATGTAAAACACCCCTCTGGCTGTGCTACCATCTTGTATCATTATTATAAGACTAAAGACAGCAAACATATCTGGAATTTCCCCAGGGGAGGTGGTAAACTCACACCCAAACCCATAACATATAACCAGTAGCCATTCAAATAATAATCATAATGACAAGAACTCCTATTTTTTACAACACTTTCAATTATTACAAAGCACTTTCCTGTTGATGGACTTGTGAGCTAAGTACTTTAAGTATCATAATCCTTATTTTGCAATGAAAGAACCAAATCTCAGAGAAGTTAACACAGGTAGGGAGAGTGAGAGCCTCAATGCAGAACCGTCTGCTGACCTCAAATTCAGCACTCTTGTTCTACTTGAGGTAGCTACATGGCACAGTGGATAGAGTGCTGGGCCTGGAGTTAGGAAGACTTGAGTTCCAATATGACCTCAGACACTTCCTAGTGATGTGACTCTGGGGAAGACACTTAACTTCTGCCTGCCTCAGTTTCCTCAACTATAATATAGGGATAACAACATCACCTACCTCCTAGGGTTGTTGTGAGGATCAAATGAGATATTGGTAAAGCCCTTAGCACAGTGCCTGGAACATAGTAGGCACTTAATAAATGCTTATTCCATTCCATTCTACCACTCCAGGCTAAAGAAAGGTTTGTTTTGGGGGGCAGGAGTTTGCATTCACATTTAAGTGATTGTGATGTTTAAAGGGTTGTCCTCAGTGACGCAGGAGCCAAGGGCCAGGTATATCTTATTCTTCTCATCTTTTTCATCTTTGACTTCACCTGGCAAGGTAATAGTTACAAGTAGCTGGATCATATGTTCAGTAACTGGCCTAAAGAAAAAGAAACATTACCATGAGATGGGTTGCCATATTCATTCCAATAATATTCGGCAGTGGTTCAGCCATCCATGCTTTATCAGAGCACTTACTTCCTTGTAATTGATACTTCCTTGAAAACATACCTTTAGGAGGTAGATATTGTTATCTAATTTTATAGATGGAGAAACTGAGACCCAGAGAGGGAAGTGACAAGCTACAAGTAATAAAGTAAGCCAATGGTTGAGAGCCTCGTGTCTTCTGTCCAAGACTCTTTCTTCTTGGGATAAGTTGCTCCCAACCATTATATGAAGATTAAAAAGGATTCATAGGATCATATTTCATTTTAGGATCAGAGTTTAGAGATTCAAAAGACTTCAGTGGTCATCTAGCTCAACCTCCTCCTCCTATCTTAAAGAGGAGGAAATCAGGCTCAGAGGAGGGGAAGTGACTTACCCAACATCGCTCCTTTTGCCAGATACAGGACATGTGGTTAATTTCAAGACTTAGTTTACAGACCCTAAACTAGAAGTTAGATTGTGACTACAGAAAATAGCAGTTTTACCATTCCCATGTTAGGGCTGTATAAAACAGGTCTGAAGAGGTCATGGGGAGAGTCAGAAATGACAAAGACCTCATCCCAGTTACTAACGAACCAATGAACACTGCCATGGAGAAGTAGAAACTAGTTAAGAGAAGATACATGGGAAAAAAGGGAGGAGACAGGGAAACAATGCCTCCAAAGAGGGTTGGAAAGATCTTGGAAGAGCTTTCCAAATGGCCAGAGGTTTCCACTCAGAGACAGAATCCTATCATGGAGGACCACAGGCCCAGGAGTTTTGCTAAGCAGTGAGTTAACTCAGAGCAACAGACCCCATCCTGAATGTACCAATAAACCTTTTTGGTCTTTGACTGGGCAACCTGTCTTCCCTTTGGTAGTTCTATCTCCCCTTTCTGTCACTTAGATATCATAGGATTTTTAAATCTGGAAGATACCTTAAATACAATCTTGTTTATCCTCATTGTTTTAGAGAAATTAACAAATCTGACTTGTGGGTGGTTTATAATGGATATTGGGGAAGAAGAGTGGGAAGGAGGAGCGAGAAACTGCCTTCAGCCTTGTTGGAGACAGATGAGTGGTTACACATCACTTCTCACCCAAGATGGTTAGGAATTATTGGCTATACCTTGAGTGCTTGTCATAAGGGAAGAAGGTTGTCATACAGTGGCCTCAGGACCATATTCTCTTCCTCTTTCTATACTCACACTTTGAATTCGATGTCGAGTTTGATCAGGATTTTTGAAGAGAGATGAGTTTGCTCCTTAGCTGTCTGAATTCGAATGTGGAAAAGCTCAGCATTGGTAATATTAAACCTGTGAAACCAATCACCAGTGGGAAAAATCAGCTCATTTAAGACCTTTCTTTGTAGCACACACAGGCAGGGCCTTACAAAATTGCATGCCAGGTGGCATTTTGTCAATTAAATTCTTCATCAGGATTTCCTAATCTTTTCCCAGTTAACCATTCTATTAGTTTCTGTTGCTTAAGAAAATACACAATTCCATAAAGCTTCACTGAATTTGGAATGCTTTTAAGTAAATTTGTAGTTTACTCCTCATATAATGTTCTACAATACATATATGAGATATATTATTTATTCAGCCTAGGGAAGGGATGTTTGTTTATTCATTTCACTGCATCACTTGATAAAGTGGCTAATGAACATATAAATTCAATGACCTTTTACAATGTCCTCCTTGTCCCTCCAACATTGGCGACTCACAATCAATAATTCATCTATTATCAATGGGCATTCACAGTACTATGTGTTGGGCACTGTCCTAGCTGCTGCAGATATACAAATACAAAAGTGGTCTCACTTTTGAGATCTGCCCTCAAGAAGCTTATCATCTACTAATAGGATATAACTTGTTTCCAGATTGCATAAATACAGGATGTATACAAAATAAATGCCAAGTGATTGGAAGGAGGATTAATAATAACTGGAGAAATTATTTCTTGAATGAGGGTTACTTGACCTAAATTGTGAGAGGAACTAGGAGTTCAAAGAGTTGGCTTCTAAGAACAGATGATCTGTGCTGAGTAAAGGCAAAGTAGTAGGAGAATATATAAGACTCATTTGCTCCATTCATTCTTTCTTTGACTGCAAATATTAAGAATGAAGGCTCAGGGCAGCTAGGTAGCACAGTGGATAGAGCACTGGCCCTGGATTCAGGAGTTCCTGAGTTCAAATCCAGCCTCAGATACTTGACACTTACTAGCTGTGTGACCCTGGGCAAGTTACTTAACCCCAACTGCCTCACCAAAAAAAAAAAAAAAAGAATGAAGGGTCAAAGTTTTACAGTACTTTATATGCATAATTGGTATTATATTTCTTGCCTTCTCAGTGGTCGGAGGAGGGAATGGAGGGAAGCTAAACACTTAGAACTGAAAACAAAAATAATTTTTAACAGAATGAAGGTTCATACTCAATTCAACTGTAAAGTTGCAGGATGGAGTACAAAAGCACAAAACATGCAAGTTGCCAATTTATAAATATTGTTTAATTAAGTCTTTTGTGGGTCTAACCCTGTCATGAAACCTGGGGTTCCACAAAACCATCACCCAAACCCCACCTACAGAAGTCAGGGCAAAGGTAGAAGCAGAAAAAATATAAGAACTGATCAGAAGATATGAGGGTGATGCAGATTGATGAGATTGTAAATTCTTTGAGGACGGAGAATGTGTCATTTCATGTTTCTAAGTGCCAGTGCCTAGCATGGAGCCTTGCATTAGATGCCTAAGAAATGTTTGTTATTATTGCTCTGAGTTTCTCTGCCCCTCTTTTTTGTTCTGAATTAGTGGAATGTAATCTCCTTGAGGGGTGGCTAGGTGGCACAGTGGATAGAGTGCCAGGCCTGGAGTCAGGAAGACATATTCCTGAATTCAAATATGGCCTCAGACATTTACTAGCTATGTGACCCTGGGCAAGTCACATAACCCTATTTGCCTCAGTTTTCTCATCTGTAAAATGAGCCGTGGAAGGAAATTGCAAATAATTTCAGTATCTTTGCCAAGAAAACCCCAAATGGAATCACAAAGAATAGGACATGACTGAAATAACTGAATAAGCTCCTTGAGGGAAAAGATAGTTTTACTCATATTTGTTTCTCCAGGACTAGCACTAAGGAGCTGAATATGTAACCATTCATTGAACACTTGATAGAATTTTCTACCTAGGTCTGCCATTATCTACACTTGAAGCCACTTAACAGAACTGATAACTCACACAAGGAATTCCTGGAGGTTTGAGTCTTCTCTCCTCATAAGCTTCCCAGAATTGGTAGTAGATGGTGTTTCCACAGTCTTCAAAGCATCCAACAGGGCTGTGATGATGCTCCGTTCCATAAACTTGTGGAGATCTGAGAAAAAAAATGGTCACATAACATCTGATTGTTTGATTTCACTCTTAACTGTCCAGAATCCTTCTTGACACAACCATAATCCTCCCTCTGGATTTAGATCTCACAGTCAAGGGTACAGGTTGTGTGCACAGATATTAGAAAAGCAATGTTCCACAACAAGGTGACCACTGAGTGCTGTGTATGGTGCTCCATCCTGGGCTATAGAGTTTAGATAACACATGGTCCCTGTCCTCTTGGAGGTTGCTTTTGAGTACAGGGATGACACAAGCACAGATAATTAGAAAACACAAAAGGATATATTGAGTGAAGTAAAGCAGTGCAGGCTGAGAGGTGTGTATGTGTCTGTGTATATAGAACATGCTCATGTGACTCAGACCATAAAAATCTGGGCCTGGAGTCAGAAACACTTAAGGTTGAAAATTCTGCCTTGGGTAACAACTAGCTGTGTGTCACCGAAGCAAGTAACAATTTCTTCAGCCTCAGTTTCCTTACTGTAAAATGGTGATAGGAAGAGTTCCTGATGCATAGGGTTGTTGTATCAAAGAAGATAAAAATACATAAAGTGATTTGCAGATATTAAAGCACTGTATAAATGCTAGTAGATATTATTATTATTTATTATTATTATTATTGGTCCCCTCAGCCCATATTTTCTAGGCATACCTGAAAGAGAGGGTAAGTCAACTCTCTGCTATGTTGGGTCTGAGGGAAAATCTGATCATCACCAACTATGGGATCCACTGTTTCTGAAGCTCCCTGATGTAATTTCATAAGTGTCCTATCACCTCATCTGCTTGCCTCAGTTTCCTCATCTGTAAAATGAGCTAGAAAAGGAAATGGCAAACACTTCAATATCTTTGCCAAGAAAACCCCAAATAGGGTGATGAAGAATCTGGCATGATGAGAAATGACTCAACAACCACCACAAACTCATCTCAGGGCAAAATGTTACTTCTTCCTTGACACTCTCTAATCACCCCAGTCAGACACAGTCTTTGCTTTTGTTCTACTTTTGTTTGCATCAGTACTCATTATTATTCTCTCTTGTGCTTTTGTCTTCCTCATTAGAATGTAAGCTCCTTGAAGACAGGGATTGTCTTTATTTTTGCTAATATTCATAACCCAAGCATGTTCAATTTAGTACCTAGCACAGACAGTAAATGCTTAATAAATGCTTGTGGGTTGATTGACTTACTGGTTATTCCCGAGTACGTAGAAGTCTGAGACTAGATTGAAGTTCTGTAAGGACAGCAGCAACCTTGTCTTATTAGTACACCCTTTTGACTCCCCAACCTGCCCTCTTCCCCCACAGAACAGAAGAAATCATCAAGGGCAGAGTTTGAAAAAGTCTGGGAACCCCTTGAGCTTGATGAGTTGGCAAAATTTGGTGAGGACAATTAAGAGAGCATATAGGGTTTGAAAAAGGAAAGGAATTTAGGTACAGCCCTATTATAGAGGAGGAATTTGAAGTTCAGAAGTGGAAAGGAATGCCATGTAAAGACATAGGGACCGGGGCAGCTAGGTGGCGCAGTGGATAGAGCACCGGCTCTGGAGTCAGGAGTACCTGAGTTCAGATCCGGCCTCAGACACTTAACACTTGCTAGCTGTGTGACCCTGGGCAAGTCACTTAACCCCAATTGCCTCACTAAAAAAAAAAAAAAAAAAAAAAAAAGACATAGGGACCAGAAGAAACTCCCTGAGAGGTTGGACCTACAAGTAGCCAAGATAATGAAACAGGACAATCTAAGACCAAAGATCTAGGTCCAGAAGGGACCTCAGAAACCATCTAGTCCAACTCCTTCATTTTACAGATGAGGAAACTGAGGACCAGAGAGGTGGAGTGACTTGGCCATGCTCACACAAGGAATAAGTCTCCAAGGTAGAATTAGAATCCAGGTCTTGGGCCTTTTCTGTTGTACCAGGCACGTCCTTCCAATAATAGCCCAGCTGTAGCTTGCCTGTTTCCAGGTTGCTTGGGGCATTTTCAGTTTGTTGGGCTGGAGTCAAGGTGAGTAGGCAACAGAAGAGCATAAGGCCCCAGAGGTAAAACATCTTCATTCCAGACAGCTGGATGGAGAAGGGCCAGGCAAACATGGCAGAGATGGGAGAGGCACATGCTCGCTGCCGCTGTAGGGTCTCCATGGTTGTTCAAAGTTAAGTTAGATGGCCATTGGAAGCATATTGGTGATGTTAGGTTAAATCCAGGTCCATTGAATTTCCATTGTTTCAACCAACCCCTCCTACACAGAAAGCTGAGCTCAAATGGTTCACTTTTGACATGATTGGTAAAGGGCATTCACAGGTTTGGTTGCTTAGGACTGGGAGAAGGAGCCATTGTTTCATCATCCCAAGTGTGATTGAGGGGAGGGGGAAAAGAGCAACAAGGGGCAGTAGGTAAAAGGGGGCAAACATTGGGCTAGAGCACTGTGGCTCTTACTAATTCAGCAACAGAAAGTTACCAGAGCTCATGGAAGCCAACTTGTACCCCTTTGCTCAAACAATAGAAGGGAGTCATGTTTTCTCAGCAAGAGAAACCTACCTTGTGTCCACTACTTTAAGGAAGAAGTTCATAGGCTCACAGTGTTTCAGAGCTAGAGGGAGCCTTGGAAACCACCGGTACTTACACTCTCCTTTCACAGAAGAGTAAACTGAGGCTCAGAGGAACTAAGTAACTTGCCCTAAGTCACAGCTTGTAAGTAGAAGAGTCAGAATTCCATCTCTGACACTTAATTCCCAGGCTTTAATCCAAAGCAGACTTCATTAGAGAAGGAAGCCAGACACCATGTATAGATTCATGGATCCATCAGTTTCTAGGGTATAGAGACAGAAAGAAATCCAACTCCCTAATTTTATGGAGGAGGAGACAGAGCCATGAAGAGGAAGATACATTAACAGGTTACTCAGCATATTAGCTCCAGAACTGGAACTTGAACCCTGGGCTCCTCATCACTAATTTAGTTCCCTCACTTGACCAGAGGAAAAGAAAAACACTAACCTAATTAGGTCAAGTACCAGAGACACATTCTTAAGCCCATTAGGTTAGGTGGTAGAAGAGCTCAATTTTGTTCTTACTAGGTCAGGAAAACAAAAGGAAATTCTTTTCCCCAATCACCTACCTGCACTGAGCTAGTAAGAGTTGTATATATCTCACTGCTGTGACTAGTAAGGGTACATTGATTTCCTCTCTTCTTGATTCTAAATTCCATAAAATCTGGCATCCAATCTTATCTTTTTTTTTGTTCTTTTTTTTTAATTGAATAGAATTTTATTTCAAAAATATATGTAAAAACAAATTTTAACATGGATTTTTTAAAAACTTGTGTTCCAACTTCTCTTCCTCCTCCATTCCCACCCCCACCCACTAGAACTTAACCATTTCAAAATAAGTTATACATGAGTAGTCATGGAAAACATTCCCACGTTAGCTAGGTTGTGAGAGAAAACAGTCAAAAAAACCCCCAAACTTCAGATTGAGGAATTGTCAAAGAGGAAAAAAAAATTTTTTAAATGTGTTTCCAGGGGCAGCTAGGTGACACAGTGGACAGAGCACCGGCCCTGGAATCAGGAGCACCTAAGTTGAAATCTAGCCTCAGACACCTAACACCCACCAGCTGTGTGACCCCAGGCAAGTCACCCAACCCCAACTGCCTCACCAAAAAAAAAAAGAAAAAAATGTGTTTCCATCTATTTTCAGACACCATCACTTCTTTCTCTTTAGATGGGTTGCCATTTTCATAAGTCCTTCAGGGTTATATTGGATCATTGCCTTGCTGAAAATAACCACGTGCTTCCCAGAAAATCATCTTACACTATTTCTGTTATTTTGTATACAGTACATTTCACTCTGCTTCAGCTCATGTAGGTCTTTCCAAGTTTTTCTGATATTATCCTGTTCATCATAACCTAAATAAAGTACCTTAAACTTGACAAAGAATTCTCTTCATATTAGCCCAGCAAAGTAGGTACCATATGTTTTGCCATTATATTCAATCATCATAACTATTTCCCTCCATCCTATTCCCTTCCCATGATATTTACTCTATTTTCTATCTTCTTTTAAACTATTCCTCCTCAAAAGTGTTTTACTTCTGACTGTCCCCTCCCCTACTCTGCACTCCTTTTTTTTTTCACCCTTCCTTCCTTATCCTCTTCCCCTCATACTTTCCTGTAGGGTTAAATAGATTACTCCTCCCAACTGGGTGTGAATGTTATTCCCTCCATGAGCCAACTCTGATGAGTTTAAGGTCTTTGAGCTAATTCTGTGTTCCAAATTTTCTTCCTCCCTCTCTCCTCAACCCTCTCTATGAAATCAAGCAATTCAATATGTCACACTTGAGCAGTTATGCAGAACATCTTCAACTTCCTTGAAAGTATTTTGCTTTATACTGCTCTCTCCCCCCAATCTGCCCTTCCCTCCTTCCCCTCTCCCCCCCCCCTTATCTCCTTCCCCTCCCTCAGGGCAAAAATATATTACTATACCCACTTGAGTATGTATGTTAGTCCTTCTTTGAGTCAATTCTGATGATATTAAGGTTCACTCACTCCCCAATTCCTTCCCCCTCTTCCCCTCCCCTCCATAAGCTTTTTTCTTGTTTCTTTCATGTGAACAAACTCTCCCCAGACCATCTCTCCCCTTTCCCCTCCCCAAGTCTATTTCTCCTACACCTCAACCCTATTTTAAAGATGTCATTATGCGTTAGTTAGGTGGCACAGTGGACAAAGCACCAGCCCTGGACCCAGTAGGTCCTAAGCCCAAATCTGGCCCCAGACATAAGACACTCCACAAAGAACAAAACATAAATGCTTTGCAGATATCATCCCTTCATATTCAGTTCAGACCTGTGTACTCTGTTAATTCATTACTGAGATAGTTCTTATGAGTTTGAAGTATTATCTTCCCATGTAGGAATATAAACAGTTTGATCTTTTAATATCCCTCATGAAGTCTTTTTCCTGTTTATCTTTTTATGCTTCTCCAAGGATCTTGTATTTGAAAATCAAATTTTCTATTCAGTTCAGGTCTTTTCATAACAAATGCCTTGAAAGCCTTATTTCTCATTGAAATTCCATGTTTTCCTCTGAAAGATGATGCTTAATTTTGCTGGGTATGTGATTTTTGGCTGTAGTCCCAGTTCCTTTGGCCTCTGGAATATCATATTCCATGCCCTCCGGTCCTTTAATGTAGAAGCTGCTAGATCTTCTTTATCCTTATTGAAGCTCCACAGTATTTAAATACCTTTTTTCTAGCTTCTTGCAATATTTTCTCCTTGACCTGGGAGTTCTGGAATTTGGCTATAATATTCCTGGAGATTTTCCTTTTGGGATCTCTTTCAGGAGGTGATCGGTAGATTCTTTCAATTTCTATTTTAGCTTCTGCTTCTAGAATATCAGGGCAATTTTCCCTCACAATCTCTTGGAGGATGGTGTCTAAGCTTTTGTTTTGGTCATGGTTTTCAGGTAGTCCAATGACTTTCAAATTCTCCTAGATTTATTTTCTAGGTAAGCTGTTTTTCCAAGGAGATATTTCACATTGCCCTCTATTTTTTCATTCAATTGGATTTGCTTTACTGTGTCTTGGTTTCTCATAAGGTCACTAGCTTCCATTTTTTCAATCCTAATTCTTAGGCAATTATTTTCATCAGAGTTTTTTAATCTCCTTTTCCATTTGGCTTTTCAAACTGTTGACTTTTTTCTCATGACTCTCCTGCACTGCTCTCATTTCTCTTTCCATTCCTTCCTCTCTTTCTCTACATCTTCATTCTATCTCTCCTACTTTCTCTTCAAAGTCCCTTTTGAGAGCTTCCATGGCCTGAGACCAGTTTATATTTTTCTTGGAAGCTTTGGATGTTGGAGCTTTGACCCTGTTATTATCTTCTTCTTCTGAGGATGTATTGTGGTCTACTTTTCCCCCAAAGAAGTTTTCGATGGTCTTCTGCTTTCTCTGCCTACTCATCCTGGCTTACTATTTCTTGGCTTTTTACTCCTTCTTAAAGTGTAACGCTGCTTCCAGGACACATGCTACAGCATGGCCCAGGGGATGATTGGGCTTCTTCTCAACCTGCCTGGCTTGTGAGTAATCACAGCCACTTTCTCTTTGACCCAGAAACAGAAGTCTGATTGAACTCTGATTCTCTATGGTCAGAAGCTTGGCGTGCTTTTGCCCTTCCCCCACTGGGCCACCACCACTTGATTCAGCCCACTGGTTCAGACCCAGGGTGCTTTGCCCCAACTCCAGTAGATACTGCCTCCACTTCACCCCAGCCTACCGCCGAACCCCCTCACCAGTCCGTGATTGGAGCCTCAGAAGCTGCTGGTACTGAAGACTCTGACATGCCCTGGAAGCAGTGTCTCTGGCTGGGTCTGGACTGCGCGCTGAGCTTTTTAGCCTGATCAGTAGGTGATCAGAATTGCCCTCTTTTGCGGAGAACTAGTTTCACTCTGTTCTTATGTGCATTAGGCTGTTCTGGGTTTTGATTTTTTACTGCATTATTTGGGTGTGAATGGACGGGTTTATCTGGAGCTTGTGGGAGTCACAGCTTCTCCTCCACCATCTTGGCTCCACCCTCCCATCCAATCTTATCTTAACTAATGCTGACCAAAGTCACAAATGATCTCCTCATTGCCAAATCTAATGGCCTTTTCTCAAGCCTCATCCTTGATTCCTTTGCAGCAAACATTTGATACTGTTTATCACCACTGAATACTTGCTCTCTGAGTTTGGGGGGACACTTTTCTCTTGGTTCTCATTCTCTTTATCTGGCCCAGTGTCTTTTGCTGCTATCAACATCCACAACATACTCCCTATCTCTGAAGATGTGTTCAAGGCTCTGTCCTGCTCTTCTCTTCTCTTCTCTTCTCTTCTCTTCTCTTCTCTTCTCTTCTCTTCTCTTCTCTTCTCTTCTCTTCTCTTCTCTTCTCTTCTCTTCTCTTCTCTTCTCTTCTCTTCTCTTCCTTCCTCTCCCCTCTCCTCTGCTTCTCTCATCTCCCTTTCCCTATCTTCCCCTCCTTTTCTCTTCCCTTCTTCTCTCTTTTCCCCTCCTCTTCTCTTCCCTCTTCTTTCTCTCTCCACCTCTCTTCTCTCCTCTTATCTCTACAAACTCTCAGAGACCTCATCAGAACCCATAAGTTTAATGGTCATCTCTGCTAGGAATGCCTAGATCTGTCTTTCCAGCCTCATTCTCCTGAGTTGGATCCTGTATCACATCACCAACTGCCTTTTTGAACTGGATGTTGCTTAGATATCACAAACTCCAAAACTCTAAAATAAAAGTGATTTTATCCTCCCCTCTTCCCCTTCCCCTCAGCACAACCTACCCCTTTTATAATTTTCCCTACTTCTGCAAAAGGTACCACAGCCTTTCCAGGGTTTACCGAGGTTCACAACCTCCAAGTTATCTTTACCTCACTTCACATATTCACTCAGTTGCCAAGTCTTGTTGTTTCTTCCCCTACAGCATCTGACCCCTTCTATCCACTCAACCAATACCCTAATTCAGGCACTGAGAACCTCTCTTATGGACAATTTCAGTACTCGTCTCGTTGGTTTTCCTACCTAAAGAATCTCCTCTCTCCACTCCATTTTTCACACAGCTGACAAACTAATTTTCCTAAAGTACAAATCTGACCAGGTTATCCTCCTACTCAATATTAATGTCCACTGGCACCCTATTACCTCAAATATCAAATATAAGCAACTCTGGTTTCCAGAAGGTCTTTTTAGCCCTTCACCACGTGACCCCACATCTACCTTTCCAACTTTAAGATCATATATCTAGAGATGGAAAAGCAGCTCAGAAGCTGTCTAATCCAAACCCCTCATTTTAAAGATGAGGAAATTGAGGCCTAACTCTGAGGTACTACCTCATACCTATCAGATTGGTTAATATGACAGAAAAGGAAAATGATAAATATTGGAGTAGATGTAGAAAAATTGGGATACTAATGTACTACTGGTGGACTTATGAACTGATCCAACCATTCTGGAGAAAGAGCCATCAAACTGTGCATATGCTTTGACTCAGCAATAACACTCCTAGGTCTATATCCCAATGACAAATATGGTAATGTTTTACATAATTGTACACATATACCTATATCTGACTGCTTACTGCCTCAGGAAGGGTAAAGAGGAAGGAGGAAAGGAAGGATAAAAATTGGAATCTAAAACTATAAAAATGTTTATTACATAAAAATGAATATTTAAAAATGCAAAAGAAAAAAAGGGAAAATGACCTTTTTGTACAAAAATATTTATAGCAATTATTCTTGTGGTGGCAAAGAATGGGAAATTGAGGGCATATCCATCAGTTGATTGTATTGACTGCAACCTCCTCATTTTAAAGAGGAGGTTAATGGGATACAAAAATCTTAAATGACCTGTTTAAGATTATATATAAAGTAGCAAAACCAGGATGTGAACCTAAGACCTCTTACCCTGAAATCTATACCATAGGTCCTTTCTCAGCCTGGTGATCTATGTCTTAATGTCCTTTTCTGGTTATAAATTCTGTGAACCCACATCATGATGGGGAGACCTGTGTGAGAGGAGCCAACATGGTAAGTATTGGTTATAAGATAACCAATAATACTCCCAACCAGAAGAATAGGGAAACAATATCTGATGATGGATTTTAAGATGATAGTTTGGAATAATGTGTTCAGTTTCTCCAAAGCCAATAAATGAGGATAACATTGCCAGGGGACATACTTGTATCATCCATTTGATAGACAAGTTAAAACAGAATATTGACCTGTTCTAATCAAGCCTAAAAGAAGCATCAGTCCTAAAGGTCACATGTTGAGTAGAATAATTGTTAAGTGGAGTCATTGTAAGATTTTTAAACAGAAGAGTGACATGAGAAGAAGGCAAGACCTTTGCTTTTAGAAGATAAGCCTGGTGATGTGTCCATTATGGATTGAAGGGAGTAGAGAATTCTGGCACAGAGATCTGTAAGGAAGCTTTTGCAATACTCTATGCAGAGAACAGAAATAGGCACTACACCTTTCATGACTACATCTAGGTGAAAATTACTGAGCCAAACAAGGGATAAGAGGGGTCATACGGTGCAACAGAGCACCCATAAAAGTCTAACATCCAAGAAATCAATACAAATCAATAAAAGCACATGAATTTGTATAAATTCTCAAAATATCTTGGATGTTAGGCTTTTATTGGTGCTACCTGATGCCAATATTTTTAACATTCCAGCATTTTTCTTACTAATGTGTATTGATTTTTCTCATGCAAAAGACTTTTTCTTAATTAGTTAAGAATTTTCTCCTAGGTGACTACAGAAAAGGTATGCTGCCTTCTTCTGGGCACATATTAATAAATAGGTGGTCAAAGCATATGAACTATTTTCAAAAGAATTACAAACTATTCATAATCATTTGAAAACATGGTCCATATTGTTAATCATGGAGAAAATGCACATTAAAACAACTCTGGGGGGCAGCTAGTGGATAAAGTACAGGCCTTGGATTCAGGAGGACCTGAGTTCAAATCCAGCCTCAGACACTTGATACTAGCTGTGTGACCCTGGGCAAGTCACTTAACCTCTTTGCCCTACCAAAAAAAGAAAAAAAGAAAAGAAATAAAAAGAAACAACTCTGAGCTTTTACCTCATTTTTACCAGATTGACCAAAAAAAAAAAAAAATGGAGGACACTATCAATACAGGACCAGTGGGAAGATAGGCCATATTGTATATTTGTGAACAAACTTTATTGGCAAACTCTTTGTGTCTGTGTTCAATCCTTCTTTATCTGATTGGGAGAAAAATCAAGTCATGAAATGTTTACTCTACCACTCTGCCCAACCATATTCATATATATATATTTTTTTCCCTATATGACAATTATGCAGAATAGTAAGCTTCTCCTCCTACTTCCTCATTTCTTCAAAGAAAAAACTAAAAATACCCAATTTCCAAGAACTGAAAATCCCAATCAATATTCATGGGATCAGTGAGGATATCTAGTATTAAATACAATCTCTTCATTCAAAAATTGAGGAAACTGAAATACAAAAAAGTACCTGCTTGGATTATTTTGATAAAGGTCACAAAGGTAAATTACTTGAGTTATAAATTATTCCAATTCATTCTGATTATCAATTTTTAATTATGTGAGAATATTGAGTAAATTTTTCTTATTCTTGGCACAGTGATCCCATTACAAAGCATGTGTCTGAGGAGGCCAAAGTCTAAAATAAAAGTCTGATATTCCAAAATATTCATTTCAGTGTTTCAAGTGACAGCAAAAAGCTGGAAACAAAGCAAATACCCATTGACTGAGGGATGACTAAACATAATAGAATGTTGTACAGAAAGAAACATTGAAGGTGACATCAGAGAAACATGGTATAGTTTGTTTCAATCAACTTAAAATAAGGAAAACCAGAAAAATAATATGAATGACAATAATGATATTTTTGTATATTTTCTAATCTAAAAAAAGACTGAAAAACTCTAAATAACTTTAATAATTAATTTTAGTGCTGGAAAATAAATAATAAAAGAGACCATCCTCTGAGTAGAGAGGTGGGAGAATACTAAGACAGAATGTTTCATTCATTATCAAGTATAGTTATCATATCAGTTGTTTTTATTTTATTACTTTGTTTTATTATAAGGGAGGATTTAATCCCATATTTGTGGATTTTTGAATGTATACATGTTGCACTTCTTTTAAAAAAGCATTGTGATATAATAATAACATACAACAATAAGTGATTTGTCCAAGGTCACAAAGCTAGTAAGAGTCTGAGGCTGGTTTTGAAATGAGGTCTTCTTGGTCAGTTAGGTGACTCTAGGACACTGGGCCTAGAGTTAGGATGACATGGCTTAAATTTCAGCCAAAAAGTAGAGGGAGTGACAGATTAATTTTAAAATTACTTATTTCTTTTTTAAAAAATGTTAATTAAAATATTGAAACTTAAATGAATAATAAATAATTGAATCCATGAGAATGGATATTTCAAAGATTAAAAATTTGAAATAATTCATTTCATCAATGAAAATTACAAAACAATATACCAAAAGTTTTTCAATGCAACCAAAAGAGAATTCTATCTCAAAATGTTTTCAGCAACCACAGCAAAAAAGAAGAAATCAATGGATTGCCCCTAAAACTAAAAATCAGAAAAACATGAAATACAAAAACCCAACTACAAAATTAGAAATTCTGAAAATCAAAGGAAAGAAAAACAATTAAAAAGGAAAACATTTAATTCACAATTTAAACTGGTTTATAAAACATTTACTAATCTTTTAAAAGAAAGGAAAACCAACTTTATGTTATCAAAAAAAGAAAAAAATTGATTTCACAAACAATGAAGAAAGTTTTAGAAATTATTTTGACTACCAGAAAAAATAACCAAGAAGATGTAGAAATAGATATTTTCTCTGACTCTCCTAAGCTTCCCCAAATAAAAACTATGCATAAGAGGTAAACTAATTGCAGATGTTTCCTCAAGCCAAGATACCAATGAGTATAAAAAAGGAATGACCTGGGGGCAGCTAGGTGGCACAGTGGATAGAGCACCGGCCCTGGAGTCAGGAGTACCTGAGTTCAAATCTGGCCTCAGACTCTTAACACTTACTAGCTGTGTGACCCTGGGCAAGTCACTTAACCCCAATTGCCTCACTAAAAAAAAAAAAAAAAGGGAATGACCTGAAGAACTAATAGCAGAGAAAGCCATTTCAAACATCCCACATGCTCAGTCAGTATTCCCTCCTTTAACACCCCAATGATCTGACAGGATGGCACAATGGAACTGTGCTGTACTCTAGAACAAAATTGCTTAAACCATGGGTTGTGACCCCATATGAGGTTGCATAAATTAATGTGGGGGTTGTGAAAAATTTGGCAGTAAATGCTTGATTTGTCTATGTATTTTATATACCTACTTACATGGGGTCTCATAAAAATTCCTCAGGCAAAAAGGGGTTGCAAGTAGAAAAAGGTTAATAAGCTCTGCTCTAGAATTCACTTAGCAATTTCATTGTTGTCAGCCAATACTGCCCTTATTTTCACAGTAGGACTCAATTCTGCCCACCATGTGAAGGAGGTTGAGGTGAAGGAGATGGAAATATGTTCTGCCTTGGGTGTTACCATGCCATTTTGCAGCAGTACTCACATAAAGAACTAAAGAAAAGAGGAAATCAAATGTGATAGGATGACAGTGAGGAAGGGGGTAGAGCCACATCAGAATGAAAGGTGACTAGCATCCAACTGGGTTCAATTCTGTCGCCCCAGTAGCCACTTAGGGCAGGAACTCATATTGGCAAAAAGTTAATTCCTCATCCTGCCTAAGACACCTTTGAGGTCTAGACCTGAGGGATTTGTTATCAAAGGGGAAGGAGTCAGGAAGTGAGTAAAAGAGGGATATCAAGGAGGAAAGACTGAAATAAAAAAAAATTAGGAGGAAGAAAACTCAGTTAAAAATCTTAAGCATGAGCAGATAAATCAATAGGGAAAATACCAAAAGAAAAATTTTATGACCTCCAAGACATCTAAATGAACACAACCAAAACACAATAAATATGTAAGATAAAAGAATCTGAATCAATAGCTGGTAAGGCAGAGGGTCCTGAAGATTCCAAATAGAGTGGGGAATCATAGCAGCTTGTTCCAAATGGTTTACAAGAGAAATAAGAATTCTGAAAATAGAATTTATGGCATGAAGAGCTTAATTGGCAGAAGAGAAAAAAAAATAAATCCAGGGTGGTGAGTCTCTCCAAAGAAATGGAAGTGAGAATTACTGATTTGGAATACAAATATTCAGAAATGAAGGACAATTTGGAAGAAGAGAAACAAAATCAATAATATTAAAAAGAATACTTGACCTTTATACAAGTAAAATATATTGATCATGAAGACAGGATACACAGAAACAAACTCAGGAGCATAGATCTCACAGTATAAGACAAGTAAAGAAACATGAACCCCATAATAAAAGAAAAATATTTTTAACAACTCTCTAGAACTTCTGAACACACACACAAGAAGAAGAGTTAGTGAAGGCATTCACAGTTTGCTTCTAAATACTAACAGAAAACTCAAAATAACAAAAAACCCTGTGCTGCAAAGTCCAAGTCACCACAATGATTGAATTTAGTAATTCCAATGAAAAAAATTCTACAAGTGACCAGGAGGAACTTTCAAATATGAAGTAATAAAAATTTGAATAACATGAAACACTCCAGAAATTGCAGAAGAGAATGAAATCATCTGTTCCAAAGAGCAAAGGAACTCTAGACACAACCCTAAGTAATACATACTGAATACTGAAGCCTAATTATCAATGAAAAAAGATTAATGTTCAGTAAAGGAAAGCATTTGAAGCAGTTCAATAAAAATAACTAAACAGATTAAGGAGATCATTTGCTGTGCAAACAGCCCCACTTTACAAAACACAAGGTAAATAAATACATCTACTAAGTAAAGCACAAGTAATTAAATAAATATGCCATTCATTGTCCAAGAGGACTATGACATCTGGGTGATGTCATGAGTTGCACTGAGTTGAATTTAATTAGAAATGTATATGGCTCAAGAATCAGGGTAATGCTTCTGTTACCTATATGAGCTTGAGAGCCTATGATTATAGGTTATGGAAGCTTCCTCTGTGAGTAGGAGAATCAGAATGTGAACCAGAGTGCGTACTATGCAATGGTCAGACGAAACTATGGCTACAGAGAGGGAATATTTTAGAGTCCAGGAGGGACTGCATCTAAAGATGCAGGAAGCAAATAAAGGAGGCCACCCCTGACCCCTACACCCAACCAGGTGAAAGGGTGAAAGAGCTTCCATATTAAGCAATCTGGACATGCTCCAAAAGTCCCTCAAGGACATCTCCATATTAAAAATATCCATGCCCAGAGAAGCTTGGCTTACATCATCAAAAGGATTTAAACCTAAGAAGAAGAGGGGAGGGAGAAAATCATATCTCTTTAGTTGCTCCTCGAGCCACATTAGAGGATCATAGATTTGGAAAGGACTTCAAAACGTTCATTCACTTCAATTTTCAGATGAGTAAACTGGGTCTCAGATGGCAGAACCAGTTGCCATGGAAGTTGCGAAGAGGCAAAAAGATTAGAACTATCCAGAAGTGCCATCCTTTGCTCCATGAAATAGTGGCTTCCCCATCTTTGGAGACCTTCAAAAAGAGACAGGAAATTCACTTGTCATAGTTACATGTCATAATATAAAACTATTGGGATTTCTGCAGGGTATGGATTAGAGTAGATGTCCTTTGAGGTCCCTTCCAATACTTAGATTCAGGGATTTTTTACAAATTGAGTGATGCATATAATTTCTGGAATGAGGGACAGGTAATTTAATGTGGTCCTGAAGCAAAGGAGCTATGGGCTAGCCATAGAGAATCCTGAGACATTTGGGTGAAAATAACTCTGTTCCACTTTCTCTTTCGGCTCTGGAAAATACCAAATGGAGGCAGGCTTTCCTGCTCCAGGCCCTGGTCACCTTCCCAGGACCTCTTCCCTCTACCCTGTCCAGAAAATCAGTCAGGATCAAGTTAATCAAGAAGAGGTCAAGGCTCCAAGTTGAACCTAATTCCCCTGACAGCCAGTCCCTGCCCCAAACAGCTTAACCATTCTAACTAATATAAACCTCCCTCTCTCAACCATGAATTGCCCACATCACCACTGCAATGATACAAGAGTCAGAATACAAAATCTGATCTGTATTTGGGCATGGAGACCTCCCTCATCAACTCCTACAGGCCCTCTTTCTTCAGGCCCCAAGCCTGATCCCTCCTACTGCAAGAAACTCACTCATAGATCATAATGTGAAAAATATTTATAACTTATATCTTGGGCAAATGGGGACCCAGTCTTCTTCCCTTCTTTTTTAGTCCTTTCTGCCCTCCCCCACCCCAATGTGTAGGTCTCCTTGAATATAAGATTTATCTGGGTCAAAGAATCTTGGGTGGAGACAGATCCATTTTTCTAGATAAGGGAGGACTTTGCTGATGAGGTTTAGCCTGCACCAAACCAAACCTAGGTGGAAGCTGTTGTGCTCCCCATCATTTTCGGTGGAATCTACACAATTTTTCTGATATCTTTTTTTACAATCCAGATGTGAGTGACTTAAGCCAGTATCCCCAGACTTCATTCTACTCTAACACACCTCCAATCATGTCAGCCAATTAGATTTGATTGCTGTTGACCAATTGGATTTGATTTCAATGTGATGGAGCTCCTAGAGTTAGAGGGTATATAAACTGTGACACCCCCCCCCCCACACACACACACCACCATTACAGGTCTTTGGTCTGAGTGATGGGCATTTGCTATCCTTTCATTAATAACCTGCTGGCCTATTAATAAAATGATTAAATTACCCAGAAACTATATATCATTCTTGGTTTTTTTTGTTTTTACAGGGCAATGAGGGTTAAGTGATTTGCCCAGGGTCACACAGCTAGTAAGTGTCAAGTGTCTGAGACCAGATTTGAACTCAGGTCCTCCTGGATCCAAGGCCAGTGCTTTATCCACTGCACCACCTAGCTGCCCCCCAGAAACGATATATCTCAAAATTTCAATCATCACAATAAAAAGGGGAAAGGACCCACATGTAAAAATATTTATAGTATCCCTTTTTGTAATGGCAAAGAATTGGAAATTGAGGGCGTGTCCATAAGTTGGGGAATGGCTGAACCAGTTATGGTATTTGAATGTAATGGAATACTATTGTGCTATAAGAAATGATGAGGAAGATGCTTTCAGAAAAACCTGGAAATACTTACATGAACTGTTGCTGAATGAAGTGAGCAGAATCAGGGGAACATTAACAGCAACATTGTGTAGAGGTCAACTGTGATAGACTTAGCTCTTCTCAGCAATACAATTATCCAAGGCAATTCCAAAAGGCTCATGATGATAAAAATAAAAATTAAGTTTAAAAAAGAAAGACACTCACCAAAATCAGGATGCCTCAGGTTGGCCGTTTTCATTAAAGCTTCATTTCTTCAATGACAGACTGACATTGACATCTGTTTAACTTACCCATTGCTTATTTTCCTCTCTCTTCTGGCAATGTGATCACAAATTATTGACTTTGGAGGATGCTTGGCAGCACCACAAGTAACATATTCCAAACTATTTTCTTGAAATCTATCATCAATTCGAAGTTTCCTGCTTCCTCTGTGTGGTTTTGGTACATAAAGACGTCTCCTAATTTGCAGATGCTAACAGGAGGAGACAGAGAGAGCTTGGATTCCTACTGAGATTCCTGCTGCTAAAGATCTAGGTGAGACCCACCAGGCAAATTCTACCCTCTTCCGGGGTTCCAGGGCTAGGGTAGGAAGCCTCTTTGCTACTCATATCTCTAAGGGACTTGTCAGATTCTTCCTTTCCCCAAACTCATGCAAGCCCTTTCTCCCAGTTCTCAGGCTATATCAGGCCGGTGTTTTAGAGAACTCTGTTCTGATAAAGTATCTATAGTAATTTTAATTAGAATTAAAAAAAAATTATTCCATTGCCTTCACTTCCCAGTTGTATCCCTCTCTTTTCTCCTACCTAAGGAGCTATCCCTTGTATCAAAGAATAAGAGAAAAAAAGATAATATATAAATTCAGCAAATTTAACCAACACATTAACCAAGTCTAATTTGATATAGAATGTTCATAGTCATAGCCCAACATGTATAAAGAAATGTGTATATATATGAAGATATGTGCACTAACCTAATTATATACATATACAGGTATAAATATACATATAGGTACACACATCTGTAGATACATATACACCTAGATATACATGTAGATGGATACACATATACATAGTTTCATATATATATATGTATGTCCATACATAGATATGTACATTTTCTCCTCCCTTCTTCATGCCCAAGCTTGATCATTATAATCACAGAGAATTCAGCTTCAAGAGTTGTCTTGTCATCATTTTTTCATTTACATAGTTTTAGTCATCAGGTACATTATTTTCCTGATTCTGTTTACTTCACTTTGCATCCATTTATATAAGTCTTTCCATGCTTCTCTGCATCCTTCATGCTCATCACTTTTTATGGTAGAGTAGCATTCTACTACATACATTTACCATGATCAGTTTGATCATTCCCCAAGTGGTGGACATTGGTTTCATTCCCAGTTCTTTACTACTACAAAAAAGTATCACTGTAAATATTTCATTGTATCTGAGACATTTCTTTATATCTAGTCTCAAAGGATTGATAAATAGAATCTATTAGGCATCTACTAGGTACCAGATTCTGTGTTACATTCTAAGGGTATATGAATAAAGGTGAGATTGTGCCCATTCTCAAGGAGTTTATAATCTACTGGGGAAGATAACAGAAATATAGATTGATTTGTTGTTGTTCAGTCATTTTGGTTGCATCTGACTCTCTGTGACCTCATATGGGATTTTATTGGCAAAGGTACTGGAGTGGTTTGCCATTTCCTTCTCTGGCTCATTTTAAAGATGAGGAAACTGAGGCAAAGAGGGTTAAGGGACTTACCCAGGGTCACATAGTCAGCTAATCAGAGTCTGAAACTGGATTTGAATTCATGAAGATGAGTCTTCCTGACTCCAGGCCTGGCACTCTATCTACTGCAACACCTAGCTGTGCTAACATAGGAATTCACAAAATAGATGCCAGATACTTCTGGGGGAGTTTTCATTGGCTGCTTGGGGAGTGGGGGTATAAAAAGACTTTATATCAAAAGTGATGCTTGATGTAGGTCTTGAGGAAAAGTAGAACTTCTGAGAGGTAGAGGTGGGTGAAGAGGGCATGTATTCAATGTATATTAGAGAACCGATGTAAAGGTCCAGAAATGCAAATCCAAGGAAAAGGAAAGTGAAGAGTAGTTTGAATGGACCATGGAGTGTTTGAAGAGGAATAATATGTAATAAGACTGGAAAAATGGATTAGGAAAAGGCTATAAAGGGTTATAAGTAAGCTTACATGTGCTCTGAGAAGTATTAGGGAACAATTAGAATTCACTGAGAAGGGCAATGACATGGCCAGAGCTGGGCTTTAGGAGAGTTTGTCCTTTAGAAATTGTATAGAAGATGGGATTGGAGAGATCAATTAAGGGGCAAGAGGTGTTTAGGGCCTGAACTAGGGTCATAGTTGTGTGGGTTTAAAGCAGGTGACAGATGGGAGAGAAGTTAGAAGAGATAAGATTTGACAATTGTTTGGCTTATGGAGTGAGTGAGAGTGAAGAGATGAAGATGACACTGAGGTTTTAAACATGAAGTAAACATGAAGATTTATTGTGATGCACTAGACAGTAGTGGTGGAGTTTGGAAAGAGGGGGGTTTTGAAGGGATGATCCCCCAAGATGTTATTCCAAAGTCTAGAGGATACCTTCCCACAAGGGGCTCTGGTCTGGGCTCAAAGGGACTCAACATGAAAGTCATAAAGCTATGGAGGGGAGGGATGGTTTCTCTCTTCCTGTCTCTATCCTCTCCTCAGAGGAAAACATTGAATCAGTAAACTTCTATATCAGAGCATGTGGACATTTGAGTCACTTTCTTAAAATAATTTCCAACTAATTTCTTTTTTTGGGGGGTGGGGCTGGGCAATGAAGGTTAAGTGACTTGCCCAGGGTCACACAGCTAGTAAGTGTCAAGTGTCTGAGACCGAATTTGAACTCAGGTCCTCCTGAATCCAGGGCTGATGCTTTATCCACTGTGCCACCTAGCTGCTCCCACCCCCAATTAATTTCCAGAATGGCTAGACCAATCCATATTGCTAATAGTAAGGTGCCAGAGTTCTTGCCCTTCTCTATTCTTCAGTGAGGCCACTGAAAAACAAAAACTTTAACTTGTGCAACAGACCTATTGCATTTTGCTTTATACGTGACATAAAGTCTCCTAGTAATAGATAGTGTAACTTTAATCAAATCTCTTAATCTCTCTGGGTCCTTTTCTTGCTCTGCAAAAGAAGTCTAAGTACTAGAGACTAAGAAGCCAATGGGTATGGTGGACAGAGTGCCACAGCTGAAGTCTAGAAGTACTGAGTTCAAATCCAGCCCCAGACACTTACTTAGTTGTGTGACCCTAGACAATTCCCTTTATCTCTGTCTGCCTCACTTTCTCAAATGTAAAATGGGAGTAGGAATAGTACCTAACTCACAGGGTTGTTGTGAACATCAAACAAGATAATATTTATAAAGCATTTAGTGCCTGGCACACAGTAGGTCTGATAATATCAATGCTTAATTCCTTTTATTCCCTTCCTCTTCCACCAGAGGGTCTTTATCGTTCCCTTCAGACATTCATTGACTTCTGAAATGGAGCATTAGAAGGTGCTAAAATCATTTTATAGTAGAAATACATTTTGGAAAGAGACAGCATGGTAATTGGATAGAACTGTCCTGCCAGTCAGGTAGACCTGAATTCAAAGCCTACCTCTGAATTGTTCTGGCAATGTGACCCTGAACAAGTTACTTACCTTCTCAATAGCTCCAGGCAACTCCCTATTAGTCCTAATTGTGCTGGAGGTGGTGATCTACTTGCTAGTAAAATCACACAGCCAATCAAAACATCATGAAATTGTTGCCTTTAGAATTGACTCAATGTGGTTATTTCCAATATAAACCAAATTTTATGGTTTACAAAATGGGTTTTTCAGGAAACCCAATAGACTGTTTTGATTGAAGTCCAACTTCTTGCTGAGTATTATCAAAACATAAAACAAAAACATTGGGCTATGTTGGGATTTCTAGACACGTCTAAGACCTTAGTGGGTCTACTTTGGGAATCAGAGAATGTTAAAGTTAGAAGGGATATTGTAACTAGAATATAGAATATCAGATCTGGAAGGAGTCTTTGAATTATAAAACAGGAAGCAAGTGAGAAGCAGAGTGGGACTACAAGCCATATCTCTTGACTCCCATTCCAATGTTCTTTACCCCACACTATGCTGCCTTTCTGCATGCACAGCTCTGAGGATAATGTAATCTCAGGGGAGCTAGAGAAGGGCCAAAGGAGACAGGTGTCCAGAATGCTGGAGGAAACTCTCAGGAAGTTTGCAAAATGAAGTTTTAGGAAAAAAGCAAAAGAAGTGGTATTTTGTACCACAAAAACCAGAGTTCTAACCTCAAAGATTTTTAGAAGCAGGAAATAGATTTGGGGAAAATTGAGATAAATTCAAGGGTTCCCACCAACTGAGCATGTGTATGGCTCAGACCTAACCTAAGTGGACATAATATCCTGCCCCTTCCCCCATAATCCTTCAAACACATATTTTGTGAATCCAGAATAAGAAAAGGCATCCTGATCTGGAGACCAGGGGCTGGAATGTCAGATTTCTTCTCTTACCTATTAACTAGTTCTTAAATTTTCTTTTCTGAAGGGAAGAAAAAGAGAGAATGGTCAGGTAATAGTGACTATCACAAGCATTTCTTGGGGAAGAATTTTACTTTCCCTTTATATTTGATTTAAAAAATTATCTGAAATATTGATTTGTTCTTTTCATAGCAGGTATGAAGGTCCTTCTAATTTGGGGCCTCGTGCTTGGTGGCCTGTTCACACAGACCTTGGCCCAGCAGGAAACCTCTGGGTCCATTCAGTCACCAGAAGCAAGAGCAGCACCAACAGATTCATCATTTCTAAAAACATTTTTGTCACTCCTTCAAAAGCTGTTTAAAAACATAGCAAAAAGGATAGATGAAACATTGTGGCCAAAAAGTGAAGCAGTAACTTCAACAGCTACCACAACTGAAGCACCAACAGCTGCCCCAACTGAAGCACCAACAGCTGCCCCAACTGAAGCACCAACAGCTGCCCCACCTGAAGCACCAACAGCTTCTTCACCTGAAGCACCAACAGCTGCCCCAACAGATGCACCAACTGCTGCACCAACAGATGCACCAACAGATGCACCAACAGATGCACCAACAGATATACCAACAGAAGCACCAACAGATGCACCAACTGATGCACCAACAGATGCTCCAACAGAAGCACCAACAGATGCACCAACAGATGCACCAACAGATGCCCCAACCGATGCACCAACAGCTGCCCCAACAGAAGCACCAACAGATGCCCCAACAGATGCCCCAACAGCTGCCCCAACAGAAGCACCAACAGATGCCCCAACGGCTGCCCCAACAGCTGCCCCAACAGATGTACCAACAGATACACCAACAGAAGCACCAACAGATGCACCAACTGCTGCACCAACTGCTGCACCAACAGATGCTCCAACAGAAGCACCAACAGAAGCAACAACAGATGCACCAACAGCTGCACCAACCGATGCACCAACAGGTGCCCCAACAGCTGCCCCAACAGCTGCCCCAACAGCTTCCCCAACAGAAGCACCAACAGAAGCACCAACAGATGCACCAACAGATGCCCCAACTGATGCCCCAACAGCTGCCCCAACAGATGCCCCAACAGCTGCACCAACAGATGCCCCAACAGATGTACCAACAGATGCACCAACAGATGGACCAACAGATGCACCAACAGAAGAACCCACAGCTGCCCCAACAGCAACTGGGACAACACAGACAACAGCTCAACCAACACAGCCAGGGGCAACAGGGACAAGGCCAACTTGGACAAAGCCAACTCGGACAAGGCCAACAGGGACAAGACCAACACGGACAAGGCCAACTCGGACAAGGCCAACTCGGACAAGGCCAACTAAGACAACTCAGAGAGCCCCACCTGCAAAACCATTGTTTTATTTTGCTGCAAGTAAGTTGATCTCTGACCTAAGCCCCAAACTTTCCAGGGGATTCCCTAACCTGAAGTAGAAATGCCACTGGAAGGAAGGATACTAGTATGTACTAAATAGTGGGAGTTGATTATGAGTGGGGTGGGTGCTGAGGTCTAGTGTGGGATCTCTTTGAGGCCAATTGGGTGGAGAAAGAGAGAAGTTACTAAAGTAAAATGAAGCAAAACGGCCCCTTCCTCAAATTTTATAAGCATTCCCAGGAGGGAGAGAGGTGAGACCATCCCCACTAATAATGCCCAGGCATGTGTCTACAGCCACCAAACCATGACATAGTGCACTGCATAGTGCCATAGGTTTGGACTCAGACAATTAAAGTTTGCCTGTGCTAATTAGGACTTGCATGATTTTAAATTATTTAAGTTACTTCCCCAGCTGGGCCTCAGTACCCTCATCTATTATATGTGGGGGCTATGTTATGGAGTCAATTTGGTGAAATAGAAAGACCAGTATATTTGTATCACTGGATGAGATCTGAGTTCAAATCTTGGTATTACAACTTAGTCCCTGTGTGATCTTGAGCAACTCACAGAACATCAGTTCCTTATCAGTATTGCAGCTTGATGACCTGTGGATGCCAGCAGATACCATAATCTTTCTCTCATAGAAACCTGTATTGTTCTTGGGACTAAGTTCTATGTTAGTGTCAATTCTGTCCTCATCAAACTTGAAGGCTAGGAATTCACCAAACCCTTCTTACATTTAGATAATTGCTTCAACCATTAGAATAACAATGTTGATACCTTGAATTTCTGTGTTATTTCCATTTTAATAATTTTTCTTTTTTTTACTCTGAACTATCAATCTCCTCTGGGGCAACAGTAACTGTGAAGAGCATAGGAAGTGTCCTCATTTCCATTCATAATGATCCCTACTCTAGGGTCATAGGTTGCATGAACTGTTGTTTGTTTTTTATTCTCAAAGAGGATCATGACAACAGG
Source organism: Dromiciops gliroides (assembly GCF_019393635.1). Classification (NCBI taxonomy): domain Eukaryota; kingdom Metazoa; phylum Chordata; class Mammalia; order Microbiotheria; family Microbiotheriidae; genus Dromiciops; species Dromiciops gliroides. The sequence goes on from NC_057862.1 coordinate 371,345,899, forward strand.
GTGATGTCATGACTTGCATTGAATTGAATTTAAGGGAGAGCTGTGCAAGGTCACCAAGCTCACTCTCTCCTCTAGACCCATCTAGGTCCAGTGACAAGATGTATATCAGGTTGACTGGAGATGACCCTGAATGTTTTAAGGCAATTGGAGTTAAGTGACTTGCCCAGGATCACACTGCTAGTAAATGTCTTAGGTGAGATTTGAACTCAGGTCCTCTTGACTCCAGGGCCAGGGCTCTATCCACTGTGCCACCTGACTGCCTCTAAGGCTCACCTGTAGTCAAGGCAACTCAAGAAACAATGATTAAGTATCAGCTCTGTCTAATCCCCTCAGTGAGAAGATGAGAAAACTGATTCCAGAGGGAGAAATTATCATATGGATAGGAAGTAGCAAGCAAAGCTGTGATTTGAACCCAGGTGCTCTAACTCCAATCCAGAGCAGTGTCATGACATCAAACTTTCCATCTTCCTCATTGCAAACGAGTCAAATCAAAGTCTCAAAGATCCTTTTCTCCCCACACAGATCTACAGAGTATCTTGATCAAACAGAATATTCCAGAGGCTGTACAAAAGATTTTCATAAAAACTGTGAGGAAACCACCGAAAAATCTTAAAAGCCTGCTGAAACCACTGGAAAAAGTGTTATGTTCTGCCTCGTGAGTCCTCCCATTGCTAATAAAGTTGATCTCAAATCCAAATGCAAAAACAGACAGTCCCAGGCAAAGATTTGGATAATGTCAGTGAAGTCTCTGGGGGACTGGATGGGCAGAGTAGAGGGGGGACATATGCTCGGGATTTTATAGGAAAGAGAGATGGAGGGAGAACCTTTATTCTTCTCCAGTGAAGTCCACATAGCAGGCATATGGGAGTAGAAGGGGAAAGGGAATGATGAGGTGGGAGAGGTAGCAACCAAGGTAGGGGGCTCCAAACACAGTTTTAAAGCTTCATATAAGAGTAGAGGAGGAATCTTAGATGAAAACAAAATACCAAATGCCCTTATGCATTGTACTGAACTTGTGATAAAGGGAAATGTAATGCCCTTTGAAAGACCTACAGTGTAATCATAGCCTGGAGATACAAGAGCACAAAGCAACAATGGAGGAAAGACTGGTTCCATTACAATGATTCTTTTGAATCGGCTGTGGCTCCACTACCCAGACTATTCCTTTACCCAGATTAGTCTGGCTCCTTGAGAGTCAGGCTGGACCCTCATTTCAGAGATCCCACCTGGACACTTGTTTAGATTTTGTGTCCTGGAGTCACAGAATTTTCTCATCACTTAGCAGATATTCTCATTGAGCTACTGAGCCCCTTTTGCCCTGGGAAGGACTGTCTTGGCTTCCATGCCTCCCCTACCCACAAATATGCACTGTGAGCTCCCCAAAAGCAGAGATAAGGCTTGACCTTCTCTGCTACTCCCATCTCCACAGTGCCTCCCTAGGAGCTGGACCTAAAGCAAAAAATCAATAAGCACTAACTTGATAGATTCACTGATAACAAAAACAAAAGCAAGATCCAGTGATAAAAAGGCAAGAAATTAAGCTGCTACTGTCATGACAGAAACCTCCAGGCATCCAAGAGGTAACTCTAATGCAGAAAAATTACCCTTGAATAAGAATTGAGAAGGCATGTGATCCAATACCTTCTAACTCACTGTGTCTGGGAGATTGGATAAATCATTAAAACTCTGGAAACCTAAACCAGAAACCTGTTTCCCATGCCATAAAAAGGACCAGATGGGAAGACAGGTGACATGCCATTCTTGCCTCTCACTGATCCCGATGCTCAGAATAGGATTTAATGGCTACCTGGCCACATCTCCATGGGACAGTATTGCAAACCACAGAGGACATGGAAGACAAGATCTTCTGATTGTATCAAATTATGCAGCCATTTCTCATGGTTGATACAAGCCTCTAGACTAGGCATCAAGCCAGAAGGGTCAATAAAACTGAAAGTTAATGTCAAAATTCAAAATCTCTGGGTAACATAGGTGGAAAATGTCTTCCCTGCTCTAGCAGTACCTTTCTCTGGGTAAAGAAGAGTTTTGTTTGGGGATGGTTGAATTTAGGGTTCAAGATATATTGACATGACTTTAGGGTTCTTTAAACAATATTACTTGTTGACATCCCTCCTTCAATGTGATTTCTCTTTGCAGGATAAATCTTCTCTCGCTCAAGGTTTCCATTCAACAAAGCAGAAATCTACACCAGCAATTTACGTATATTGCCACAGCTTTGAATATAATCATAAAAACGTGAGTGATCCACGTGAACCTTGAAAGCTCTATTCAGCGACATAAGATGTATTGGGGGACATAGGTCCATCCCTGGCTGACTATGGACACCAGTCATGGACAGCCCTGAGATAAGTGAAAGTCTCTTCCTTCCCTTTCTGGACCCAATGTTCCTTCTTCTTGTCTCTTCCTGCCCAGATTGAACTTGCACAGCACCCTCTCACTTAAATCCAAATTACTGCAAGTCATGAAACCATCCAATATCATGGTCCTCTTTAAGAATGAAGGAGAAACAGGGCAGCTAAGTGGCACAGTGGATAAAGCACTGGCTCTGGATTCAGGAGGACCTGAGTTCAAATCCAGCCTCAGACACTTAACACTTACTAGCTGTGTGACCCTGGGCAAGTCACTTAACCCCAATTGCCTCACACCAAAAAAAAAAAATAATAATGATGGAGAAACAACAACAACCCTTTGGAATCTCCTGGTTACAACTTGAGGCTATAGATCCTTTCTGACTTTCCAATCCTCCAGGGCACTCCCACAGGCCCATGCACATAACTCTGAGGCAGGAATGGCTGAATGTCAGTTTCCAGTTTACCAGTTCTGGCAAATGTTACTAACCATACTCATCTGACCTTCACAGAATTATTGGGAAGAAAGTGTGTTATAAATTGAGAATCACCAGGAAAGAATGAAAAATTATTTTTATTAATATTATTCCTATGACTTTATTCTTTTCATCTTTTAGAAGGGTTTTACAGTGATATTTACTTTGATATTTACTCTAGAATACAAATACAAACCTTTCCCATGCCCCAAAAAACCTTAGTGGTACACACTCCCCTATACCAATTCAACCAAAAGTGAGCTCAGATTTAACAAAGCTTCTACTTTCATAAAATTCATAACTAAATGTGTTGTTGCTTCTAGATTAATCCATTCTAGGCTATGGCTGAACTGGTTTCCAAAAATTTCTCCTTGTTCCTCATGTTATTGTTGCTGAACTGGCTTCAAAACCCAGCATAGACTTGACATCCAGACTCCTGGACTACCAAGACCCCTGGAGTCCAGATCATGTGCTCTCTTGACCTTTATTTCATTGGTTTTCATGATCAAATATCAATCTTCCACCAATTGATGACACAAGAAAAAACAATTATAAACATGTGTATTCAATCAAAGCAAATTTTCACATTGACCTTGTTAAAAAACTTAAAAATTTTTAAAAAGTAATCTTATTCTACCTTCTGTCTTCTCATCTTTTTTGATGAGATTCAGATAGAAATGATCAATCTGCTATCCCTCATCTCTTCTTTCATATTTAATATTTTGAAGATTGCTGTTCAAGAGAATAAGTGACTAATCTGTGTAATCAAGTAAGAATATTAGTCTTCTTCTTATCTCATTCTCCTGGTATTATCCTTATTGCTATTATTTTCCTGGTGACAACCCATTTTCTGGCTTGTATCATGCAGCAGGTTTTGGGATTGACCTTCTATCATTTTTTTTCTTTTTATGGTGAGGCAATTGGGGTTAAATGACTTGCCCAGGGTCACACAACTAGTAATTGTTAAGTGTCTGAGGTCGGATTTGAACTCAGGTCCTTCTGAATCCAGGGCCGGTGCTCTATCCACTGTGCCACCTAGCTGCCCCCTTTTTATCATTTTTGCCCCAATGAAGATAAGGGAGCATGAAATAGAGAAATGTTTGCTCTGTAATACCAGAAAATTTGTTTACCCTTCTGTGCCCCTGTTTCCTTATCTGTTATATGGAGAAAATAATGCCAGGTCCTGTTAAGGATTCTGGTCTCTTATGAAAAGCAAATTAAGAGGGCAGCTAGATGGTGTAGTGGATAGAGCACCGGCCCAGAAGTCAGGAGTACCTGAGTTCAAATCTGGCCTCAGACACTTAACACTTACTAGCTGTGTGACCCTGGGCAAGTCACTTAACCCCAATTGCCTCACTAAAAAAAAATGAAGCAATGTGCATGGAAGCATTTAGGAAAGCATGAGATGCTTGGAAAGACCAAGTCTTACTGTGTGTAAATGTGGGTACTGTGTATCAGTAGTCTTTGCTGCATTCCTGGGTTTCAGTTTTCCATTTACCCTCCTCTCTCACTGTTTACAACCCTCTTTGTGACTGGAATTTCCTGCTTACAGCCTGAAACCTCAGCCCCTTTCTAACTTTTTAGTCCTTAGGACTTTTCCAGAGGCTCATTTACACAATATTGTAGCTCAGCCTCAGTTTCTTGTTCTGGCAAATGTGGATAATCATATTTGTCTTACCAGCTTCACAGAGTTCATGTAAAAATAGATTGACCATAAATTTCCATGAGGGGAGGAACTCTGTAAACAATGAGGTTTTCTCCTGTCCATATCCTTTTTTCTTTAGACCTGCTAGAACAATTACTGCGGAGGCACACATGAGCAGCCAATTTGACATTGGATCTGTGTTGAAAAATAAAAAGCCTCAGCTGGTCCTTGAGAGTGCTGCAACTAACCTTGGATTTCTTCAAGTTAAAAATATGTGAGTTACCAAAGAGCTCTGGGATCCTGTGGTAGGAGTGATTTCCCATGCTTTGGGGGGGGGGTGTATGTGATTTGTTACTACTCCTTTGACCTACTCCAGTCTGTTATCAAAAACAGGATAGAACACTGTACTTATCACAAGAGACCTGGGTTGACTTGTCACAAGAGACTTGAGTGTAATCTAGAATCATGGAAGATCTCATTGTAGATTTGGGGAGATAAATCTCTTCTAGTTCAGTTAAGAAAAGTATATACTATGAATTGTGGAGTGGGAGAGTTAGGGAAAGAGGTGGGATGTATTGGGTATGGGGATGTGGCTGAGGTAGTGACATGGGCCAGGCCAGGAGACAAGGGATGAGATGAGGGATGTCAATGTTGGGATGGAGAATTTATCATCCAAATGATATATAGATATAGATATATAGATATATAGATATCTATATCTATCTATATCTATATCTATCTATCTATCTATATATATATATATGGGACTGAAAGCCAGTGTAAGGCTTTCAGAGTAAGTGGGGAATGAACTGTTCTTTGACTTGATGGAAAGGTCTGGGATAATGGAAAAATAATGAATTGAAAGTAAGGCCCGGATTCTTCCTCACACTTCTATCCTTTCCTTTACATTGGACCTTATATCTCTGCAAGCCTGAATGTATCTTTAAAATAGGGACAACTTTTTGTCCTGTCACACAGCTGTTGTGAAAATTCTGGTTTAAGTCACACAGAAGGAAGTGCTTTATCTCTAACCAGACCTTTCTACCCCTGAGTGGTTTTTATTAGCATGCGTGTTTTTCTCTTCCTTACTTTATTTTTCAGTATGAATCATGGATATTAGTCACCTCCTATTAGACTGTGAGCTCTGTGGGTGCAGGGCCCAGAAGAGCTATCTGCACACAGTAGGCTCTTCATAAGCATTTGTTGAACATTAGAATAAAGCTTATCTGGGAGTCTGGAGCTAGCATTTTAGACTTCTGGGACAATCATTCTGTTCTATCTGAGAAGGCCTTAATGGCAGGCCCAGTTCTTCAAACCACTCATCCTCAAAAACCATATGGAATATGCCATCATAGTCTTCCTGCCCCCATCACATGCATATCACTCCTTTTGGGGAAACAGTGAGCAAGAATGGAAAGGCACTAGATCCAGCACCTCATGTTTGAGTTCAGTCCTAGTTCTTCTACTTAGCATCTGGGTGAACATGAATGAGCTACTTAATCTTAGTTTCCTCATCTGTAAAATGAAGGGAGTTTGAGTGAATTCAGTTTAAGTCCACTCTCATTCATCAAGATCTTCTAAATGTCAGGCCTTGGCCTGGACTAAATAATCTTATTGTCCTTTAAAATTTTAAGCCCTATTCCATATATTTCTAGTTATACAAACAACTTTCTAGGCATGTTCCAAGAAGAATCAAGAAAAAAAAATATATGCTTCAATCTGCCTTCTGAATCCATCAGTTCTCTATCTAGATATGGAAAGTATGTTTTATCATGAGCCTATAGGAAATGTTATTGGCTATTGAGTTGATCAGCATTACTAAGTCAAAGTTGCTTATCTTTGCAATATTGTTGTTACCATGTGAATTGTTCTCTCAGTTCTGTTCACTTAACTTTGCGTCCATTCATACAGGTCTTCCAAGATTTTTCTGAAACCAACCCCTTCACCATTTGTTACAGCACAATGATATTCTATCACATTCACATACTATAACTTGTTCAGGTCTTCCTTTGCCACCACAAAAATAACTGCTATAAATATTTTTGAATTTATGTGTATTTTTCCTTTTTCTTTCAGATCATACCAGCAAAGCCCCTTTAATCGAATACCACATGCCCTGAAGCTGATTCTTCCTTCTGTGGTGAATCAAGCAGTAAGTGTGGAGATGCAATTCCTCCTGAGTCCATAAAGTCAGAGTGTTAGGTCTAGCTAATACAAAGTTCAAATGCTGGAGAACTGGCCTATATTTGGTGTCTGGCTTGCTGTGTGAACTTGGATAAGCCACTTTCCCTCTCTAAAAGTTTGGAGTGTTGGAAAATATGGTATCTATGATTCCTTCCAGTTCTGGCAGACACCCTATGAGCTAAGTCTTGTTTATGAGGTCAGATTGAACTATGTACTCTTTCCCCACCTCCCCAGGGCAATGAGGCTTAAGTGACTTGCCCAGGGTCACACAACTACTAAGTGTCAAGTGTCTGAGGTAAGATTTGAACTCAGGTCCTCCTGAATCCACAGCCAGTGCTTTATCCACTGAACCACCTAGCTGTCCTTGAACTAAGCATTCTTAAGTAGGTTGGAACTTTAGCTTAACTTCCAGGTCAGGTATCTCTAGTGGTGAGCCCTCTTGCAATCTTTCCTTTCTACCTTGTTTCTTCACCTGATCACCTCACCATTCATCCATTCCCCTCCCCATGCTTATGTTTCAGCTCTACAGTTTGATGAAACCTTCCTTGAAATTAGTAGATCACACACTGCAAGATTCCATAGCCAGTAAGTATGTGCTCTCAGCAATCTCCTTCCTCCATCTGTAAGTGGCTGAGTTACCCAGACTATTGCCTTTTTGGCCCTTGTTACACTGGAAGTTTAAGTATTTCACAAGAAGAACAAATAGATGTATTAGCTGCTAAATGTTAAATTTCCCTTCTAATTCTTATCTGGGACTATCCCCCATGGAATGACTAAGTACTAAGCCAAAGCTGTAGCTACATTATGATTCTTTATCTTGCTTAGAATTTCCAGGAAAGTTCTGGCTCAGGGGTGCTACTCTTCTCACACCCAATGGGCTGGGCACAGTCCATTGTATTCAATGGTTCCCTGTGCTATAGTACTAGCTTATCACTCCCTCTCTAGTACTATGTCTCTCCCAAAATTGAGTAAAGGATTGAATAAATGAATGAAAGAATTAAGCAATAAATATAGAATACTAATGCCCCAACCCAATAGAAATATGTCCAACCCTATCCTTACCTTCCTTCTCTTGTGAAGTAAAGCTATCTTTCATCAGATCCACCGGACAGAGAACTGGATGAATAGCAGCTCTTCAGAGTCCCCTAGCCCTTTCTTGTAGTTCCCCTCAGCCATGTTCTCCATCTTCCAGTGTTAAAATTTCATTGAAACCATCTCCAGGATCTCTAATCTTTCCTCAACTATCAACACATGCTCTTTCTTTCAGGGCACCTGTACTTGGGACAGAAGCTCAAATAAACCTTCAATGAAAGGACAATTTTTTTCCCCCTCAAAACAGGTAAGTGCTATATTTTCCTTTGATTTATTAAATTTGCAGAGAATTTTCCTGTACTAAGAGAATCTTAGAACATAAAGTATCAAGTCCTAGAATCTGGATCAATGCATCCCAGAGTCTCAAAGCTACAGAGGATCTCAAAAACAATCCCAGACCAACATTCAACTGAACCAGGAATCAATATTTCCAATAAGGGATGAAAACTTGAATCTTAGGATATTGAGGTAGGGGAAAATTGGAATAAAAGGAAAGATCAACAACATTTAAAAAAAGTTCTCCTTGGTCCCTGTCTCCCTTGCTCATCCAGGAAGTCAAGTGCAATAAAGCACACATCATAAGTCATTTGTAGTAAAAAGTTTTAACAGTTGGTTAGATAATGGAGAGACACCAGGTTTTTTTAGGACCACCCTTTTGGGGAGGAGACCAACAGCATGAGCTACGCACACCAGTCTGCCTGCGATGCACGCCAGATTGCCTGCTGAGCACTCGACTTCCGGGGTGCGAGTTTAAAAGGCAAGGAGAGAACGGAAGTGGGGCCTTTTTTCCTGCTCCGCTGGTCTCCTGGCTGCGTTGCACAGACAGACGCTGACTGGAGTTTGACTCGGCCTGGCTTTCGGTTAACAGCACACGCTTGACTCGGTCTCTCTCCCCAAAGGTGGCCTTGGGTTTTGGTGAGTTTTATACGGAATATAGACTAAGCCTAGACTTAAGACGATTTGTATTGTATTTCTACTTTCCTATCCTTCTAATCAACATCACCTTGTGACTACCATACAATAAAAGCTCTAACTAGAAAACCAGAAGCTTCTTCCATTTACTAGTCTGGGAGATAAATTAAGGGAAAGGTTAAGTAGGGGAATTTTATGATCTAATATCCAATTTTAATCTCACACATTCAAGGATTTAGAGTGGAAAGTGCTTTGATGTGGGAATCAGGAGGCCTTGGTTCTAATTCTGACTCTTTCCCTGCCTGGCCATGTGATGGTGGGGAATTGCCTTCTTCTCTCTGTATCTCAATTTCTTCTCCTGTAAATTGAGGAGGCTGGACTAGATGCCATCTATGAGTCCTTCCAGTTCTCATGTTTTATGTTGTAGGGCCCTTTCAGTATTAAGGGTGTGTTTTCTGAGGTTTTGACTAGTTCTACCATTCTTTTGGGGGGGGGGAGGGAAGGAGGGTTAAGTGACTTACCACAGTGTCACAGACTGGATTTGAACTCAGGCCCTCCTAAATCCAGGGCCGGTGCTTTATCAACTGCACCACCTAGCTGCCCCTAGTTCTACAATTCAATCAAGTTGTTCTAGGTATGCAATAATGTCTGCCTTGATACTGGTCCCTAAAGTTTTTTCCAACATCAGTAGGTTCTATTCTCAGCTTGAGGTTGGGTGGGTGGTATCTGGGTGGAAATCAGGCAGGAACAGTGGGTGGGATTCTTGGCCAGGGGAAGAAGATGATAATTTCCTATGCTGAATTTTCTCCTGCTTGAAGACTCTCAAGGCCAGAGGACAAATTGCTGGATTCAGTGTCAAATGAGATGAAATGTTTTCTCTTTGCAGGGATCTTCCAGGCTTTCTTTTCCTGGGTTTGGAGCCACTTTACACACCTGAAAATTTTCTCTGGAGAGCATGTTCTTTCCTCCTGATTCCTTTTACAATAAATTCCTCATTGCCTCAACATTAGTGGAGTGGTCATTGCTTGTTCTCCCTGCCACTGATCTAATTCCTTCAAGTTAGTAATAGTGGGTTTGGGTATGCATGTGTGTGTCATGTTGAAGCTCCCAAGGGCAGGGCTGAGCCCAGGAGGGGAGGACACAGAATGTGCCTACTTCAACTCTTCATTCAGGACTTTTTAAGTTGTGGGTAGTGGCCAACATAGAGGCATAACTGAGAATAGTAGCCCCAAAGGCAAATTCACTTGATGAAGGGCATATTGAAGGTAATACCATTCTTATGTATAGCCAAAGTAATCTGGTGACCACAGAAGTTTTTGGAGTTGAGGAGACTGAGAAATTGGGAAGAAATCAAGTGGTTTCAGAGATCTTAGAAGTAGAAGTGAAGAAAAAGACATTGCATCAGAGACTGGATTTATTGGAGGAGGGATAGAGTAACCTCAAAATCCAATAATGATAGCAACACAAATCTGGAAAGCATCCCATGAATCATGAGGAAAAGCATTGCTGAGAAACTTATGGCAGAAGGAAAGTCCAAAAGTAGCAGTAGGTAATAATGAGAATACTTACTCTTTTTTTCTAAAGTGCAGTATTTATTAAGTTTAATATATATATCAAAACCCACTGAACATGTCAAATGGTTTCCAAAGTAAAAATAATATTTTATACTTGTAAAACATAAATTTATATTTCTAAAGCAGTTTAATTAAATTTTAATGTCAATTTCAAATAAACAAATGTAAGAAATTTAAATAGTTGATTTTAAATATCCCTACAACATAAACCTGATGAATTAGTTAAGGTATCAAATATTCTGCTATTTTAATGTATAATAAAATATATTTTAAAAGTTTGTTATTCCTAAATATTTATAATTTTATCTTTTTTCCACAGCTACAGTAATTATGCATAATTTATACATAGTAATTGTACATTCACATATTATAAATATAATCTCAATACACAAAATCTAATTAATTAATCCAATACTGCATAATTATATTAAAAATTTAAAAAGGACAACTTCTGTATTGAAGTTTCTTATGAACAGTGAGAAAATCTTTCCTCTTAAAGGTATCATACGGGGGGCAGCTAGGTTGCACAGTGGGTAGAGCACCGGCCCTGGAGTCAGGAGTACCTGAGTTCAAATCCGGCCTCAGACACTTAACACTTACTAGCTGTGTGACCCTGGACAAGTCACTTAACCCCAATTGCCTCAATAAAAAAAAAAAAGTACCATATGCACATCATTCACAGAGTATAAATGAACATATTCTGAATATAATGCACGGATTGCAATTTGTATTGTTAGAAGCAACTCATGACTTGAGGAGATCAAATATTCTTCTGAGTATTTCAACATTTACATTGCATTCATCTAACATCACTGAGGAATGAAGTATTTCACATAAATGAACATTCCAGCTAACTTAAGCTTAATCTTTTAAACCCTTTTTTTGGTAGAAAAATAAGAAAAACATTTTTTTGGCTTTCATAATACACTAAATATTTCTTTGCTTTATGAAATTATATATACTGAATACAACTAAATTTTTCCCTGTCAATTCAGTGTCTTCATTATAATCAGTTAATGAAGTGTGACTTAGGACAGTGATGCCTTCCCAAAGTATTGAGATATACAGTGACATTTGCCCCTACCACAAATGATCTCAAACTTCTGTACATTCATAGTTTTCCACTTCTGTTCCTATTTTTATTTTTAAATCATTCATTTAAATCTTTCTTTTGTCCTCTTTCCTGATGTCATTTCATACTGATTTCAGAATTTGTCAAAATTTCTCCTTTTTTCCCTATATATACTTCCTCTCAACAGCTGCAACTGCTTGCATCCTTCTACCTTAAATATAGTTAGTGCTTTCTTTAAGTGTTCTCCACTCCAGTAGGCATCATAGAATAGATTTTGGCATTTGCCTCAGAGAGAATGCTAACTCTTTGCTCTGAGTTTACTTGCCTGATGTTTTGTTCTGGGGGTGTGGGTGGGACATAGATAACCAGGCTGGGAGAGGGTGTCAAAAGAAAAGACATCTTCAGGAAAAAAAGCTAAGCTTTGGTGAGCACCAGAAGTTAAAAGGAATGCAAGAAGAAGAGATCTAGGATGAAAAATGATATGTGTTCTGCAGAGAATGGTTGCCTTAGCACAGACAGAGGGGCATAGATATAGTGAGGGGTTATGTGGTGGATAATTAATAGTAACTGGGGACCAAATCTGAGATATGTATTTGTTAGCAAAATAGGCATAATAAATGGGTCAGTGGACCCCCAGTCATTCCAAAGACCCTAAATACAGACAGATTTTTATGTATTTAAAATAATTCATCAAAAAGGCCAATTAATTAAAAGAAAATATTTAACCAGGATATAAAATTAAGGAATCTGATCTCTAATTGGAGAAAGATTAGGAACTTTCCTAATCAGGAGGGAGAAAGAGAACACGTGCAATTCCCTAAAATCAGAAAAAAGGGAGTCCCACTCCCCTAAGTGACTGTATACAATCAATGGAACTTGGAAACTGACCAGTAAGGGGCCAATATTCAGAAACACATGTGGGCTGCTTGAGATGTATAACTGTGAGAGAATGCCTTTGGATCTGACCCAGTTTGTGGTCAGCATCATTTTGGTGTTTAGTTAAGGATCTCTGAGCAGCAGGTAGAGGTAGTCCAGCTTCCCAGCAGTGCAGGGCTAGGTTCAAACAATGCAATAAAGTCCTCTGATGATTCCCATAATTAAATTAAGTTTTCTCACAGACAGAAATCACACTAGACCCATAATTAAATAGGAAGAGAACTAAACTAGATCCAGAATTAAGACACAAGATGGAGTCAGTGAGGTTCACTCAATTTCCACAGCTCAGAATGTTTACTATGAAAAACATGGCGGGGGGGGGGGGGGGGGGGGGGGGGGGGGGGGGGAGAGCCAAGATGGTGGAGAGGAAGCAGCAAGCTGCCTGAGCTCTCCTTCTGTTCCCTCAAAAAGAACATTAAATCAAGCCTCTGGATAGATTCTGAAACTACAGATCCTGCAGAGACAGAGAGACACAATCTTCCAACCAGAGATAATTTAGAAGACTTCAGGAAAAGGTCGGTCTGACTCAGGCAAAAGAGAGGCCCAGCGCAGGGCAGCAGCCCAGCACTGAGGGGGTCGGGGCAAGTCAGCAGGAGCTGCGGGCCACAGCCGAACAACTGAGGCCCCTGGAACCTGGCTCAAAAATCTGGTGGCAAGAAGGACAGTGGAAAAACCTACCTGCACAGGCCGGGAGGGCCACGAATGGGTCAGGCGGGATTGGAGGCCGGGATCGGGCGCTTGGCCAAGCACTCAGACAGGAAGTGCAGGGGGCCGAACTGCACACACTATAAAGGCCTCAGAGTAAAAAGCCGGTCACACAGCACCTATACCCCGGCACAAGAAGCCCAAAACAGGGACCCTGGTGGCCCCAGAGCAGACCTCAACTTTAAAATATATATATATAAGCTGCAATAATGAGTAAGAAGCAAAAAAGAGCCCTCTCCATTGAGAGCTTCTGTATCAATAGGGAAGAAGCCAACACAAACTCAGATGAGGACAATACCCTCAAATTGCCTACATGTGAAGCCTCATGAGGGAAGGTGAATTGGTCTCAAGAACAAAAAGCCTTCCTGGAAGAGCTCAAAAAGGATTTTAAAAATCAATTGAGAGAGGTAGAAGAAAAAATGGGGAGAGAAATGAAAGCAAAACAAGAAAACTATGAAAAAAGAATCAGCAGCTTGGAAAAGGAAGCACAAAAATTGGCTGGCTAAATGGAAAAAAAAGAGTATAATTTCACTGAAGAAAACAATGCCTTAAAAAATTCATTTGGCCAAATGGAAAATAAAGGTGCATAATCTCACTGAAGAAAACAATGCCTTAAAAATTAAAATTGGTCAGTTGGAAGATAAGGAATCCATGACACACCAGGAATCAGTCAAGCAGAATCAAAAGAATGAAAAAATAGAAGAAAATGTGAAATACCTCATTGGAAAGACAACTGATCTGGAAAATAGATCCAGGAAAGACAATTTGAGAATCATTGGACTGCCTGAAAGCCATGACCAGAAAAAGAATCTAGATACCATATTCCAGGAAATTATTAAGGAGAACTGCCCTGATATCATAGAATCAGAGGATAAAATCATCATTGAAAGAATCCATCGATCACCTCCTGAAAGAGACCCCAAAAGGAAAACTCCAAGGAATATTGTAGCCAAATTCCAGAATTATCAGGTGAAGGAGAAAATACTCCAAGCAGCCAGAAAGAAGCAATTTAAATATCATGGAGCCACAGTCAGGATTGCTCAGGACCTGGCAGCTTCAACATTAAAGGACCGCAAGGCTTGGAATATGATATTCCGGAAGGCAAAGGAGATTGGATTGCAGCCGAGAATCTATTACCCAGCAAAAATGTGCATTTTCTTTCAGGGGAAAAGATGGACATTTAATGACATTGGCGACTTTCAATCTTTCCTGGTGAAAAGACCAGAACCGAATAGAAAATTTGATCTCAACATACAAGACTCAAGAGAAGTTTAAAAAGGTAAACAGAGGGGAAAAAAAAAAAAGTTACCCTATTAGGTTAAACTGTTTATATCCCTACACAGGAAGATAATACTCATAACTCTTAAGAACTGTAAATGTATTTGGGCAGAGAGAAGGACTTTATATAGAGGGTATAAATATAAATTGTCTTTGATGTGATGATACAAAAGAATTAAGGGGATAAAAAGGGAGTCTATGGGGAGGAGAGGAAAGGGGAGGTGGAATGGGATGAATTATATCATATGAAGAGGTGGAAAAAAACCTATTATAATAGAGGGAAAGAAAGGAGGGGGGAACATGGTTTCAACCCTATTCTCATTAGATTTGACTCAAAGAGGGAATAACATATGCGTTCATTGGGATAAAGAAACTTAACTCATTCTTTAGGGAAACAAAAGGGGAAGGAAAAGGGGGGGGCTGATAGAAGGGAGGGCAAAAGCAAGGGAGAAAAGGGTAAAGAAAAGGGAGGGGGGTGATAAAAAGGGAGGGGAGATTGGGGGAGGCAGGGGTAAGAAGTAAAACGTTGGTGAGGAGGAATAGGGTGAAAGAAGGGGGGAAAAGTACAAAGGGGGTAAATAGAATGGAGGGGAATAGACAGTCAGTAATAATAACTGTGAATGTGAATGGGATGAACTCTGCTATAAAACGGAAGCGAATTGCAGAGTGGATTAAAAACCAGAACCCTACAATATGCTGTTTACAAGAAACACATTTGAAGCAGAGAGATACACACAGAGTAAAGGTAAAAGGCTGGAGCAGAATATATTATGCCTCAGCTAAAGTAAAAAAGGCAGGGGTAGCAATCCTTATCTCAGACAAAGTGCAGGCAAAAATAGATCTCATTAAAGAGATAAGGAAGGAAATTACATCTTACTTAAAGGTACTATAGATAATGAAGTAATATCAATATTGAATATGTATGCGCCAAGTGGTATAGCATCCAAGTTCTTAGAGGAGAAGTTAAATGAGTTACAAGAGGAATTAGATAGTAATACTATACTAGTGGGGGATCTGAATCTCCCCCTCTCAGAATTAGATAAATCTAGCCAAAAAATAAATAAGAAGGAAGTGAAAGAGGTGAATAGATTACTAGAAAAGTTAGACATGATAGATGTCTGGAGAAAACTGAATGGGGATAGAAAGGAATATACCTTTTTCTCAGCAGTACATGGCACATTTTCAAAAATTGACCATGTATTAGGGCACAAAAACATCATAGTCAAATGTAGAAAGGCAGAAATAGTAAATGCATCCTTCTCAGATCATGATGCAATAAAAATTACATGTAAGAAAGAGCCAGGGAAAAGTAGAATGAAAATCAATTGGAAACTAAATAATTTCATTCTGAAGAATGAATGGGCCAAACAAGAAATCATAGAAACAATCAATAACTTTATCCAAGAGAATGACAATAATGAGACAACATACCAAAATCTATGGGATGCAGCCAAAGCAGTGCTTAGGGGAAAATTTATAGCTCTAAATGCTTACATGAATAAGAAAGAGAAAGAGGAGATTAATGAATTGGGCATGCAACTTAAAAAGCTAGAAAAAGAACAAATTAGAAATCCCCAATTAGACACTAAATTAGAGATCCTGAAAATTAAAGGAGAAATCAATAAGATTGAAAGCAAAAAAACTATAGAATTAATCAATAAAACTAAGAGCTGGTTTTATGAAAAAACCAATAAAATAGATAAAATATTGGTTAATTTGATTAAAAAAAAGAAAGAAGAAAACCAAATTACCAGTATCAAAAATGAAAAGGGTGATGTTACCACCAATGAAGTGGAAATTAAAGCAATAATTAGGAAATATTTTGCCCAACTGTATGCCAATAAATTTGACAATCTAAATGAAATGGATGAATATTTACAAAAATACAAACTGCCCAGGTTAACTGAAGAGGAAATAAAATCCTTAAATAAACCCATATTAGAAAAAGAAATTGAACAAGCTATTAATGAACTCCCTAAGAAAAAATCCCCAGGGCCAGATGGGTTTACGGGTGAATTTTACCAAACATTTAAAGAACAATTAATTCCAATATTATACAAATTATTTGGAAAATAGGTGAAGAAGGAGTTCTACCAAATTCGTTTTATGACACAAATATGGTGGTGATACCAAAACCAGGCAAAGCAAAAACAGAGAAAGAAAATTATAGACCAATCTCCCTAATGAATATTGATGCTAAAATCTTAAATAAGATATTAGCAAGGAGATTACAGCAAGTGATCACCAGGATAATACACTATGACCAGGTGGGATTTATACCAGGAATGCAGGGCTGGTTCAACATTAGGAAAACTATTAACATAATCAACCACATCAATAAGAAAACCAACCAAAATCATATGATTATCTCAATAGATGCAGAGAAAGCTTTTGACAAAGTACAGCACCCATTCCTAATAAAAACACTAGAGAGTTTAGGAATAGGGGGAGCTTTCCTTAGAATAATAAACAGTATCTACCTAAAGCCATCAGCAAGTATTATATGCAATGGAGATAAATTAGAGGCCTTCCCAATAAGATCAGGGGTGAAACAGGGATGTCCATTATCACCCCTATTATTTAATATTGTCCTAGAAATGTTAGCTTTAGCAATCAGAGAAGAGAAAGGAATTAAAGGAATTAGAATAGGCAAGGAGGAAACAAAACTATCACTCTTTGCAGATGATATGATGGTATACTTAAGGAATCCTCGAGAATCAAGTCAAAAATTACTTGAAACAATTAGCAACTTTAGCAAAGTAGCAGGATATAAAATAAATCCACATAAATCATCAGCATTTCTATACATGACCAACAAAGTCCAGCAGCAAGAGATAGAAAGAGAAATTCCATTTAAAGTAACAGTAGGTAATATAAAATACTTGGGAGTCTACTTGCCAAGACAAACCCAGGAACTCTATGAACACAACTACCAAACACTCTTCACACAAATCAAATCAGATCTAAATAATTGGAAAAATATCAATTGCTCATGGATAGGCAGAGCTAATATAGTAAAAATGACAATACTGCCTAAATTAATTTACTTATTCAGTGCCATACCAATCAGGCTACCTAAAAATTATTTTATACAGCTAGAAAAAATAATAACAAAATTCATCTGGAAAAACAAAAAATCAAGAATATCCAGGGAAATAATGAAAAAAAATTCACAGGAAGGTGGGCTAGCGGTACCAAACCTGGAGCTTTACTATAAAGCGGCAGTCATCAAAACTATCTGGTACTGGCTAAAAAATAGAGTGGTAGATCAATGGAATAGGCTAGGCTCAGGAAATGCAGTAGTAAATGACACTAGTAATGTAGTGTTTGATAAACCCAAAGACTCCAGCTTCTGGGATAGGAACTCAGTATTTGACAAAAACTGCTGGGAAAACTGGAAGATAGTATGGCAGAAATTAGGCTTAGACCAACATCTTACACTTTATACTAAAATAAGGTCAAAATGGATACATGATTTAGACATAAGAGGTGATACCATAGGTAAATTAGGAGAGAAAGGAATAGTGTACCTATCAGATCTTTGGAAAGGAGAACAGTTTTTGACCAAACATGAGATAGAGTATATTATAAAATGCAAAGTGGATGATTTTGATTACATTAAATTAAAAAATTTTTGTACAAACAGAAGCAATGCATCCAAAATTGGAAGGGAGGCAGAAAGCTGGGAAACAATTTTTGAGGCCAGTGCTTCTGATAAAGGCCTCATCTCTAAAATATATAGGGAATTAAATCAAATTTATAAGAATCCAAGTCATTCCCCAATTGAGAAATGGTCAAAGGATATGAACAGGCAGTTTTCTGATGAAGAAACCAAAGCTATCTATTCCCATATGAAAAAATGCTCTAAATCTCTAATGATTAGAGAGATGCAAATTAAAACAACTCTGAGGTACCACCTGACACCTATCAGATTGGCTAAAATGACAAAAAAGGAAGATAATAAATGTTGGAGAGGCTGTGGGAAAATTGGAACACTAATGCATTGTTGGTGGAGCTGTGAGCTGATCCAACCATTCTGGAGAGCAATTTGGAATTATGCCCAAAGGGCGATAAAGCTGTGCATACCCTTTGACCCAGCAATCCCACTTTTAGGTCTTTTGCCCAAAGAAATCATGGAAGGGGGAAAGGGACCCACATGTACAAAAATATTTATAGCTGCTCTTTACGTGGTAGCAAGGAATTGGAAGTTGAGGGGGTGCCCATCAATTGGGGAATGGCTGGACAAGTTGTGGTATATGAATACAATGGAATACTATTGTGCTGTAAGAAATGATGAGCAGGAAGAGTTCAGAGAAACCTGGAGGGTCTTACGTGAGCTGATGATGAGTGAGATGAGCAGAACCAGAAGAACATTGTACACAGTATCATCAACATTGAGTGTTGACCTACTGTGATGGACTATATTCTTCTCACCAATGCAATGGTACAGAAGAGTTCCAGGGAACTCATGATAGAAGAGGATCTCCAAATCCAAGAAAAAAAAAGAAAGAAAGAACTGTGGAGTATAGATGCTGATTGAACCATATTATTTCTTTTGTTTTGGGTGCTGTTGTTTTTTTTTTTTCTATTTTGAGGTTTTGCATCACTGCTCTGATTCTTTCTCTTGTAACAGGATTAATGCAGAAATAGGATTAATGTTATTATGTGTATATATATGTGTGTGTGTATATATATATCTATATGTATATGTATAGAGATATATAGATATAACCTATATCAGATTACCTGCTGTCTAGGGGAGGGGGGAGGGAGGGGAGGGAGGGAGGGAGAAAAATCTGAAATTGTAAAGCATGTATAAACAAAAGTTGAGAACTATCTTTACATGTAACGGAAAAAATAAAATATCTCAAAAAAAAAAAAAGAGATAAGGAAGGAAATTACATCTTACTTAAAGGTACTATAGATAATGAAGTAATATCAATATTGAATATGTATGCGCCAAGTGGTATAGCATCCAAGTTCTTAGAGGAGAAGTTAAATGAGTTACAAGAGGAATTAGATAGTAATACTATACTAGTGGGGGATCTGAATCTCCCCCTCTCAGAATTAGATAAATCTAGCCAAAAAATAAATAAGAAGGAAGTGAAAGAGGTGAATAGATTACTAGAAAAGTTAGACATGATAGATGTCTGGAGAAAACTGAATGGGGATAGAAAGGAATATACCTTTTTCTCAGCAGTACATGGCACATTTTCAAAAATTGACCATGTATTAGGGCACAAAAACATCATAGTCAAATGTAGAAAGGCAGAAATAGTAAATGCATCCTTCTCAGATCATGATGCAATAAAAATTACATGTAAGAAAGAGCCAGGGAAAAGTAGAATGAAAATCAATTGGAAACTAAATAATTTCATTCTGAAGAATGAATGGGCCAAACAAGAAATCATAGAAACAATCAATAACTTTATCCAAGAGAATGACAATAATGAGACAACATACCAAAATCTATGGGATGCAGCCAAAGCAGTGCTTAGGGGAAAATTTATAGCTCTAAATGCTTACATGAATAAGAAAGAGAAAGAGGAGATTAATGAATTGGGCATGCAACTTAAAAAGCTAGAAAAAGAACAAATTAGAAATCCCCAATTAGACACTAAATTAGAGATCCTGAAAATTAAAGGAGAAATCAATAAGATTGAAAGCAAAAAAACTATAGAATTAATCAATAAAACTAAGAGCTGGTTTTATGAAAAAACCAATAAAATAGATAAAATATTGGTTAATTTGATTAAAAAAAAGAAAGAAGAAAACCAAATTACCAGTATCAAAAATGAAAAGGGTGATGTTACCACCAATGAAGTGGAAATTAAAGCAATAATTAGGAAATATTTTGCCCAACTGTATGCCAATAAATTTGACAATCTAAATGAAATGGATGAATATTTACAAAAATACAAACTGCCCAGGTTAACTGAAGAGGAAATAAAATCCTTAAATAAACCCATATTAGAAAAAGAAATTGAACAAGCTATTAATGAACTCCCTAAGAAAAAATCCCCAGGGCCAGATGGGTTTACGGGTGAATTTTACCAAACATTTAAAGAACAATTAATTCCAATATTATACAAATTATTTGGAAAAATAGGTGAAGAAGGAGTTCTACCAAATTCGTTTTATGACACAAATATGGTGGTGATACCAAAACCAGGCAAAGCAAAAACAGAGAAAGAAAATTATAGACCAATTTCACTAATGAATATTGATGCTAAAATCTTAAATAAGATATTAGCAAGGAGATTACAGCAAGTGATCACCAGGATAATACACTATGACCAGGTGGGATTTATACCAGGAATGCAGGGCTGGTTCAACATTAGGAAAACTATTAACATAATCAACCACATCAATAAGAATACCAACCAAAATCATATGATTATCTCAATAGATGCAGAGAAAGCTTTTGACAAAGTACAGCACCCATTCCTAATAAAAACACTAGAGAGTTTAGGAATAGTGGGAGCTTTCCTTAGAATAATAAACAGTATCTACCTAAAGCCATCAGCAAGTATTATATGCAATGGAGATAAATTAGAGGCCTTCCCAATAAGATCAGGGGTGAAACAGGGATGTCCATTATCACCCCTATTATTTAATATTGTTCTAGAAATGTTAGCTTTAGCAATCAGAGAAGAGAAAGGAATTAAAGGAATTAGAATAGGCAAGGAGGAAACAAAACTATCACTCTTTGCAGATGATATGATGGTATACTTAAGGAATCCTCGAGAATCAAGTCAAAAATTACTTGAAACAATTAGCAACTTTAGCAAAGTAGCAGGATATAAAATAAATCCACATAAATCATCAGCATTTCTATACATGACCAACAAAGTCCAGCAGCAAGAGATAGAAAGAGAAATTCCATTTAAAGTAACAGTAGGTAATATAAAATACTTGGGAGTCTACTTGCCAAGACAAACCCAGGAACTCTATGAACACAACTACCAAACACTCTTCACACAAATCAAATCAGATCTAAATAATTGGAAAAATATCAATTGCTCATGGATAGGCAGAGCTAATATAGTAAAAATGACAATACTGCCTAAATTAATTTACTTATTCAGTGCCATACCAATCAGGCTACCTAAAAATTATTTTATACAGCTAGAAAAAATAATAACAAAATTCATCTGGAAAAACAAAAAATCAAGAATATCCAGGGAAATAATGAAAAAAAATTCACAGGAAGGTGGGCTAGCGGTACCAAACCTGGAGCTTTACTATAAAGCGGCAGTCATCAAAACTATCTGGTACTGGCTAAAAAATAGAGTGGTAGATCAATGGAATAGGCTAGGCTCAGGAAATGCAGTAGTAAATGACACTAGTAATGTAGTGTTTGATAAACCCAAAGACTCCAGCTTCTGGGATAGGAACTCAGTATTTGACAAAAACTGCTGGGAAAACTGGAAGATAGTATGGCAGAAATTAGGCTTAGACCAACATCTTACACTTTATACTAAAATAAGGTCAAAATGGATACATGATTTAGACATAAGAGGTGATACCATAGGTAAATTAGGAGAGAAAGGAATAGTGTACCTATCAGATCTTTGGAAAGGAGAACAGTTTTTGACCAAACATGAGATAGAGTATATTATAAAATGCAAAGTGGATGATTTTGATTACATTAAATTAAAAAATTTTTGTACAAACAGAAGCAATGCATCCAAAATTGGAAGGGAGGCAGAAAGCTGGGAAACAATTTTTGAGGCCAGTGCTTCTGATAAAGGCCTCATCTCTAAAATATATAGGGAATTAAATCAAATTTATAAGAATCCAAGTCATTCCCCAATTGAGAAATGGTCAAAGGATATGAACAGGCAGTTTTCTGATGAAGAAACCAAAGCTATCTATTCCCATATGAAAAAATGCTCTAAATCTCTAATGATTAGAGAGATGCAAATTAAAACAACTCTGAGGTACCACCTGACACCTATCAGATTGGCTAAAATGACAAAAAAGGAAGATAATAAATGTTGGAGAGGCTGTGGGAAAATTGGAACACTAATGCATTGTTGGTGGAGCTGTGAGCTGATCCAACCATTCTGGAGAGCAATTTGGAATTATGCCCAAAGGGCGATAAAGCTGTGCATACCCTTTGACCCAGCAATCCCACTTTTAGGTCTTTTGCCCAAAGAAATCATGGAAGGGGGAAAGGGACCCACATGTACAAAAATATTTATAGCTGCTCTTTACGTGGTAGCAAGGAATTGGAAGTTGAGGGGGTGCCCATCAATTGGGGAATGGCTGGACAAGTTGTGGTATATGAATACAATGGAATACTATTGTGCTGTAAGAAATGATGAGCAGGAAGAGTTCAGAGAAACCTGGAGGGTCTTACGTGAGCTGATGATGAGTGAGATGAGCAGAACCAGAAGAACATTGTACACAGTATCATCAACATTGAGTGTTGACCTACTGTGATGGACTATATTCTTCTCACCAATGCAATGGTACAGAAGAGTTCCAGGGAACTCATGATAGAAGAGGATCTCCAAATCCAAGAAAAAAAAAAAGAAAGAAAGAACTGTGGAGTATAGATGCTGATTGAACCATATTATTTCTTTTGTTTTGGGTGCTGTTGTGTTTTTTTTTTTCTATTTTGAGGTTTTGCATCACTGCTCTGATTCTTTCTCTTGTAACAGGATTAATGCAGAAATAGGATTAATGTTATTATGTGTATATATATGTGTGTGTGTATATATATATCTATATGTATATGTATAGAGATATATAGATATAACCTATATCAGATTACCTGCTGTCTAGGGGAGGGGGGAGGGAGGGGAGGGAGGGAGAAAAATCTGAAATTGTAAAGCATGTATAAACAAAAGTTGAGAACTATCTTTACATGTAACGGAAAAAATAAAATATCTCATAAGAAAAAAAAAAAAGAAACAATTTAAATATCATGGAGCCACAGTCAGAATTGCTCAGGACCTGGCAGCTTCAACATTAAAGGACTGCAAGGCTTGGAATATGATATTCTGGAAGGCAAAGGAGCTTAGATTGCAGGCAAGAATCTATTACCCAGCAAAAATATGCATTCTCTTTCAGGGGAAAAGATAGACATTTAATGACATTGGAGACTTTCAATCTTTCCTGAAGAAAAGACCAGAACTGAAGAGAAAATTCGATCTTAACATACAAGACTCAAGAGAAGTTTAAAAAGGTAAACAGAGGGGGCGGCTAGGTGGCGCAGTGGATAAAGCACGGGCCCTGGATTCAGGAGTTCCTGAGTTCAAATCCGGCCTCAGACACTTGACACTTACTGGCTGTGTGACCCTGGGCAAGTCACTTAACCCCCACTGCCCCACAAAAAAAAAAAAAAGTAAACGGAGGGAAAAAAAAGAAAAGGTTACTCAATTAGGTTAAACTGCTTATATCCCTACACAGGAAGATAATACTCATAACTCTTAAGAACTGTAAATGTATTTGGGCAGAGAGAAGGACTTTACATAGAGGGTATAAATATAAATTGTCTTTGATGTGATGATACAAAAAAAATTAAGGGGTTAAAAAGGGAGTCTAAGGGGAGGAAAGGAAAAGGGAGGTGGAATGGGATGAATTATATCATATGAAGAGGTAAAAAAAAAAAACCACCTATTACAATAGAGAAAAAGAAAGGAGGGATGAACATTGTTTCAACCCTAATCTCATTAGATTTGATTCAAAGAGGGAATAACATATACGTTCATTGGGATAAAGAAACTTAACTCATTCTTTAGGGAAACAAAAGGGGAAGGGAAAGGGGGGGCTGATAGAAGGGAGGACAAAAGCAAGGGAGAAAAAGGGTAAGAAAAGAGAGGGGGGTGATAAAAAGGGAGGGCAGATTGGGGGAGGCAGGGGTAAGAAGTAAAATGTCGGTCAGGAGGAATAGGGTGAAAGAAGGGGGAAAAAGTACAAAGGGGGTAAATAAAATGAAGGGGAATAGATAGTCAGTAATAATAACTGTGAATGTGAATGGGATGAAATCTGCTATAAAATGGAAGTGAATTGCAGAGTGGATTAAAAACCAGAATCCTACAATATGCTGTTTACAAGAAACACATTTGAAGCAGAGAGATACACACAGAGTAAGGGTAAAAGGCTGGAACAGAATATATTATGCTTCAGCTAAAATAAAAAAAGCAGGGGTAGCAATCCTTATCTCAGACAAAGCACAGGCAAAAATAGATCTCATTAAAAAAGATAAGGAAGGAAATTATATCTTGCTAAAAGGTACTATAGATAATGAAGTAATATCAATATTAAATATGTATGCACCAAGTGGTATAACATCCAAGTTCTTAGAGGAGAAGTTAAATGAGTTACAAGAGGAATTAGACAGTAATACTATACTAGTGGGGGATCTGAATCTCCCCCTCTCAGAATTAGATAAATCTAGCTGAAAAATAAATAAGAAAGACGTGAAAGAGGTAAATATATTACTAGAAAAGTTAGACATGATAGATGTCTGGAGAAAACTGAATGGGGATAGAAAGGAATATACCTTTTTCTCAGCAGTACATGGCACATTTTCAAAAATTGACCATGTATTAGGGCACAAAAACATCACAGTCAAATGTAGAAAGGCAGAAATAGTAAATGCATCCTTCTCAGATCATGATGCAATAAAAATTACATGTAAGAAAGAGCCAGGGAAAAGTAGAATGAAAATCAACTGGAAAATAAATAATATCATTCTAAAGAATGAATGGGCCAAACAAGAAATCATAGAAACAATCAATAACTTTATCCAAGAGAATGACAATAATGAGACAACATACCAAAATCTATGGGATGCAGCCAAAGCAGTGCTTAGGGGAAAATTTATAGCTCTAAATGCTTACATGAATAAGAAAGAGAAAGAGGAGATTAATGAATTGGGCATGCAACTTAAAAAGCTAGAAAAAGAACAAATTAGAAATCCCCAATTAGATACTAAATTAGAGATCCAGAAAATTAAAGGAGAAATTAATAAGATTGAAAGCAAAAAAACTATAGAATTAATCTATAAAACTAAGCACTGGTTTTATGAAAAAAACAATAAAATAGATTAAATATTGGTTAATTTGATTTTAAAAAAGAAAGAAGAAAACCAAATCACCAGTATCAAAAATGAAAAAGGTGATGTTACCACCAATTAAGTGGAATTTAAATCAATAATTAGGAATTATTTTGCCCAACTGTATGCCAATAAAATTGACAATCTAAATGAAATGGATGAATATTTACAAAAATACAAACTGCTCAGGTTAACTGAAGAGGAAATAAAATCTTTAAATAAACCCATATTAGAAAAAGAAATTGAACAAGCCATTAATGAACTCCCTACAAAAAAATCCCCAGGGCCAGATGGGTTTACAGGTCAATTTTACCAAACATTTAAAGAACAATTTATTAAAGAACAATTTATTTAAAGAACAATTAATTCCAATATTATACAAATTATTTGGAAAAATAGGTGAAGAAGGAGTTCTAACAAATTTGTTTTATGACACAAATATGGTGGTGATACCAAAACCAGGCAAAGCAAAAACAGAGAAAGAAAATTATAGACCAATTTCCCTAATGAATATTGATGCTAAAATCTTAAATAAGATATTAGCAAGGAGATTACAGCAAGTGATCACCAGGATAATACACTATGACCACGCGGGATTTATACCAGGAATGCAGGGCTGGTTCAACATTAGGAAAACCATTAATATAATCAACCACATCAATAAGAAAACCAACCAAAATCATATGATTATCTCAATAGATGCAGAGAAAGCTTTTGACAAAATACAGCACCCATTCCTAATAAAAACACTAGAGAGCTTAGGAATAGGTGGAGCTTTCCTTAAAATAATAAGCAGTATCTACCTAAAACCATCAGCAAGCATTATATGCAATGGAGATAAGTTAGAAGCCTTCCCAATAAGATCAGGGGTGAAACAGGGATGTCCATCATCACCCCTGTTATTTAATATTGTCCTAGAAATGTAAGCTTTAGCAATCAGAAAAGAGAAAGGAATTAAAGGAATTAGAATAGGCAAGGAGGAAACAAAACTATCACTCTTTGCAGATGATATGATTGTATACTTAAAGAATCCTAGATAATTAACTCAAAAATTGCTGGAAACAATTAACAACTTTAGCAAAGTAGCAGGATATAAAATAAATCCACATAAATCATCAGCATTTCTATACATGACCAACAAAGTCCAGCAGCAAGAGATAGAAAGAGAAATTCCATTTTAAAGTAATGGTAGATAATATAAAATACTTGGGAGTCTACTTGCCAAGAAAAACCCAGGAACTCTATGAACACAACTACCAAACACTCTTCACACAAATCAAATCAGATCTAAATAATTGGAAAGATATCAATTGCTCATGGATAGGCAGAGCTAATATAGTAAAAATGACAATACTGCCTAAATTAATTTACTTATTCAGTGCCATACCAATCAGACTACCTAAAAATTATTTTATAGAGCTAGAAAAAATAATAATAAAATTCATCTGGAAAAACAAAAAAATCAAGAATATCCAGGGAAATAATGAAAAAAAATTCAAAGGAAGGTGTGTTAGCAAATAATTGACATTGTTGGATAATTAAGTGATAATCACTGGAGAGGGGGAAGGGGAACTGGACAATAAGGGTCCAATGAGCATACATATAGTGTGTTCTACATTCTGCCAACCCACATGGGAGTTCAATAAGCCTTCTCCAGAAATGCATGATAGAGGGAACCTTACACAATTTAGAACATGCACAGGTATCCTGACACTGTACTTCATAGTGAAGGAAAGCCTTTTAATTGGCTGCTAAGCTGGAACTCGGTGGTCATACAAAAAAAAGGGCACATCAGACAAAATTTCTCTCTTCTTGGTGAATAACAATTCAAAACAGCTCCCTCCTCTAGGCTGTCAGAGGCTTGATTCTGAGTCCTGAAGTGGTTGGACACAACAGAAAACCCACAGGATCTTAGGACCTGTTTTGTCACAGGTAGTAATAGCATGGTCCTGCTCTTTATACCATATATACTTCTTTTTTAAAGCTTTTTAAAGATATAATTTTATTTTTAGTGAAAAAAATCTATTTTCTCTCCCTTCCATTCCCCTTTCCTCATAAAAAAACAAAGTCCTTTAACACATATACATAATTAAGCAAAACAATCCCCACAGTGGCCTTGTCCACAAAATTAGCCAATATATGTATTTCTAGTAGGACATTTTCAGAAGGCAACTAAGTGAAACTGATAATTTTTGGAAGGAGATGGGAAAGTAGGGATAATTATAATTTATCTGGGCCCTCAAGAAAAGGAAACCTTATGTAATTGCTAAGAGTCTTCAGAAACATTCAAGTGAGAATATCCCAACTTAGGTCATCCTTTCAGCTCTGAAGTCTTCAAAATGGAGGCCTTCCCTGCTCCAACCCCTGGATCACCTTTCAGAGGTCTCCTCTTCAACCTTGGCATCCCATCTGTTGGCTAGATAACAGGTTGGTTCAAATCACATAGGTAAGAAGTGAATGGCCAGGACTTATGATGGAAGGAAATGGAAAACCATTATGAAAACCCACTATGTGTTCAGGCATTGTGCTAAGCACTCGGGATATAAAACCAAACCTGAGATAGTCCTTACCCTCAAAGAACTTACATTCTAATAATAGAGAGACATAAAACATATTGGGAAGGGGGGAAATGGAGTCTAGTATGAGGGAACACACAGGTGCTAATTAGAACCATCAAACAATAGATTGCTGACTTTTCCAGCAGAAATGGTAGAATTGATTTACTGTTTCCAGAATGAGAGGTATTAAGGTATTAAGTGGGAATTTAGGGGGAGAGGCATGCTCCTTAGCAACACATCTCAATAGGTCTAACGGATTGAAGTGAAGTATGAGTGTATGTGTGTATACACACACATACACACATACCACACATACATATATACACATACATACACACATACACATACATATATGTATATATATGGAGTCATGCAAAACATTTCCATATTAGCCATGTTGAAAAATGAAAACACAGACCCAAAGTTTTAAAAGTGTATTTCTATCTGTATTCAGATACTATCAGTTCTTTCTCCAGAGACAGCATTTTTCATCATGAGTTCATCAGAATTGTCTTGAATCATTGTATTGCTGAGAATAGCTGTGCATCAGAATTGATCATTGTACATACAATATTGCTGTTACTGTCTACAATGTTCTCCTGGTTCTACTCACTTTACTTTGTATCAGTTCATGCAAGTCTTCCCAGGTTTTTCTGAAAGCATACTGCTTCAGCTCCTACTACCACCCCAGTTAGATAGAACTTTGCTACTGACCTAAATTGCTTTACCCAGACTTTTGTTGTTCTGTTGCTCCAGAATTTGATTTGAGATACTATTTTAGAATTGTTTAGAGGGATATTGGGAGGAGCCAGGTGGGGTGCTTCTCTCCTCTGGCATGTTAATATCTAATATCTAATATATATATATATTTTTTCTTTTTTTGGTGAGATAATTGGGGTTAAATAACTTGCCCAGGGTCACACAGCTAGTAATTGTTAAGTGTCTGAGGTCGGATTTGAAGTCAGGTCCTCCTGAATCCAGAGCCAGTGCTCTATACACTGTGCTCCATCTAATCTATTTTCTTAAAATCCATCATCAGACCCTATACTTCCTAATTCTTCTGGCTGACCCAGATTTATAAAGGCCTCCTTATAAAGGAAAGAGGCTAGAAGAAAAGGGGAGAGTAGGAAAGCTTGGATTCCTGCCGATCCAGCTATGAGAAATCCAGAGGAGATAATCTCGGCCCTGTCCTAAGACTCCAGAGCTAAGGCATCAAGTCTCTTTGCTGCTCAAATATGTTGGGGACCTTTCAGAGATCTCCTTCTGCTCCCAGAAGGCCTCTCTGATCCCAGGTTGGAACATCAGACTGAATCAGACAAATCAACTAAAAAGACTTTTTCAAATCAGTCTTTGATAAATTTTTCACAAACACATAGTAAATGTTAGAAAAGCTATTTTAAAAAGTAAACCAGGGAAGCAAATTCAGTATGATGGTTGGGTCCATCTCCACATGGAATGAGGATGCCACTGTGTACATGGGGGGCCTGGATAAGAAGTCATTGAGCCACTGCTATGGGAGCTCTTCCTTCAGGCCTGACCCGTGGTCAACACTCACATGTCCAAGGACAGAGTCATAGGGCAGCACCAAGGCTCTGGATTTCTGGAATTCCTGAGTGAAGAGGATGCTGACTATGCCATTAAGATCATGCACATGATTAAACCGTATGGGAAGCCAATATGAGTGAACAAAGCATCAGCTCACAGTAAGAACCCAGACGTTGGGGCCAAGATTTTCATAGCGAACCTAGATCCTGAGATTGATGAGAAGCTGCTCTATGATACCTTCAGTGCCATTGGGGTTATTTTGCAGACTCCCAGGATCATGTAGGACCCTGACACTGGCAACTCCAAGGGCTATGCCTTTATTAATTTTGCTTCATTGGATGCCTCCAATGCAGCAATTGAGACCATGAATGCGCAGTAACTTTATAATGGACCTATCACAGTATCTTATGCCTTCAAGGAGGACTCTAAGGGTGAATGCCATAGCTCTGCAGCTGAGCAATTTCTGGCAGCACAGGCAGATTGGTCCCATCAGCTGTTTGCTGATGCACTACCCCCACCCTCTGCCCCTAATCCTGTTGTGTCTTCTTTGGGATGTGGGCTTCCTCCACCAGGTATGCCCCCACCAAGCTCATACCCACCTCCTGGAGCCCTTCCTCCAGAGATACCCCCAGCCATGCCTCCCCTACCTATGCCTCCTGGGGCCGGAGACCATGGCCCTCCATCAGCAGGAAGCCCTGGGGCTGGACATGCAGGACATGAACACTCACATCCCTATCCATTCCCAAGAGGTGGAATGCCTCATCCCAGTATGTCTCAGATGCAGCTCACCCACCATGGTCCCCATGACTTGGCACATCCCCATGCGGAACCTGAGGTTCAGGGAGACAGCCTCCTCTGAGACCACCACTAGGAATGCCTCATCCTAGTCCCCCCTCCTAGGGAATACCCCTTTTGGATCTCCCATGGGTCATCCAGGCCCCATGCCTCCCCATGGTATGCAAGGACCTCCTCCATTAATGCGCCTCTATGGAGACAATGTTCCCCCTGGACCTCCACACTGTGCTACCAAAGAGGACTCCTTCCGCCACCTCAGCCCTTCCCCATCCCCCAGTACCCTCACTTCAGGGCCCTCTTCCTCAGTAGAGTCAAATTTCTCTACAACCTACTGCACTCCTCTGAGACTCTCCCTGTCTGGACCAATCAGAGGAACTGTTGCCTCTCTGTCGTGAGACACTCCTTACCTCCTTGCATTTGTCCTTTTTTCCAATGTGATTTTTTTTTTCTCCACTGGACTTTATTCTATGTTGGACTCCATTTATTCAAATATTGACAGTGAATAAAGCTGAATCCTTTGTTTAAACAACAACAACAAAAATAACAAAGTAAACCAGATTGACAAATTTCAGGGAAAAAATGTACATTTGTTTAACATGTTTAATATATCAATTACATTGCTTAATAAATGGAAGAGACACCTAGGTCAAGTATTCTGTGTTCCCTCTTTCATGGTCACTAAAATGAGGAGATTGGATTAAGTCATCCTCAAGTTTCCTTTGCCACTATAATTGGTTTTAACATCTACTCCACACTCACCTTTTGAGAAAGAGGCAAAGGAAGTGATCTTTCTTAAATGATGATTTGGTAATCTAATACAGTAGTTATTCTTCCTCACCTTGTGCCATGATATAATGGCTGAAACTGCTAAGTTTAGCACCCTTTTAGCATGGTTGTTTGCAATATAAACTAAGGTGTATATTTATAAATCAAGTGCCAGGCCTTGTGCTAAAGAAGGGGAATAGGGAGAAAGGCACACCTAATCTCATGGATCTTACAGTCTAACCTAGGAGACAACATGCAGACCACTATTTAAAAATAAGATAGATGTATACATATATATGTACATAAATGTATAAATATACACATACACACACATATATATTTAACTTTTTAATTTAATAGTGTTTTAATTTTTCCAATTACATGTAAAGACAATTTTCAACATTCAGTTTATGTTTTGAGTTCCAAATTTTTCTCCCTCTCTCCACTCCCCAACATGGTAAGCAATCTGATATAGGTTATACAGGTGCAATTATATAAAACATTTACACATTAGTCATATTGTTAAAGAAGAAACAGGACCCTCTCAAACTGAAAAAAGTGTGCTTCAATCTACATTCAAAATCCATCAATTCTTTCTGTGGATGTGAAGAGCATTTCCTATCATAAGTTATAGGATGCTTTAAAGATAATCTCATAAAGGAAGCATAAAGAATAAGAATGAGTGGTTGAGAGGAGGGGAAGAAAAGAGCAACTAGGGGAAGTAGATAAAAGGGGGCAACCACTGGGCTAGAGCATTGTGGCTCTTACTAATTCTGCAACAGAGAGTTACCAGAACTCATGGAAGCCAACTTATACCCCTTTGCTCAGACAATAGAATGGAGCCATGTTGTCTCAGCAAGAGAACCCTACCTTGTATACCCTACTTTAAGGTAGAAGTTCATTGGCTTACAGTGTTTCAGACCTGGAGTGAGTCTTGGAAAGCACCTAGCCCTACACTCTCCATTTACAGAGGAGAAAACCAGAATATAGCTAGGTGGCTCAGTGAATAAAGCACCAGCTCTGGATTCAGGAGGACCTGAGTTAAAATCCAGCCTTAGACACTAGACACATACAAGCTGTGTGACCCTGGGCAAGTCACCTAATCCTCATTTCTCTGAAAAAAAAAGTAAAACAAGGCTCTGAAGAGCTAAATCACAGCTTGCCCCAAGTCATAACTTTTAAGTAACAGAACCAGAATTCCATCTCTGGCACTTAATTCCCAGGCTTTAATCCAAAGCAGACCCCATTAGAGAAGGAAGCCAAACACCATGCATAGATTGACAGATTCATCAATTGCTAGGGTTTTAGAGACAGAAAGAAATCCAACTCCATCATTTAATGGAGGAGGAGACAGATCCATTAAAAGGAAGAAAGATTTAACAGGTTACTCAGCACATTAGATATAAAGCTGGAACTGGAACCCAGGGCTACTCATCACTAATTTACTTCCCTCATTTGATCAGAGCAAAAGAAAAGCACAAATCTGATTAGGACAAGTATCAGAGAAATGTTCTTAAGTCCATTGGGTTAGGTGGTAGAAGAGTTCAATTTTGTTGTTACTAGGTCAGGAAAATAAAAGGAAGTCCTCTTTCCCACTCAACTCCCCTCAGCGAGGTAGTAAAAAGAGTGTATATATCTCACTGCTGTGACTACTTAGGATATTGATTTCCTCTCTTCTTGATTCTAAATTACCTAAAATCTGGCATCCAATCTTATTTTAACAAATGCTCTCCAAAGTCACAAATGATCTCCTAATTGTCAAATCTAATGGTCTTTTCTCAAGCTTCATCCCTGATCCCTCTGCAGTAAACATTTGATACTGTTTATCACCACTGAATACTTGCTCTCTGGGTTTGGGGGGACACTTTTCTCTTGGTTCTCATTCTCTTTATCTGGTCCAGTGTCTTTTGCTGCTACCAACATCCACAACATACCCCCTATCTCTGAAGATGTGTCCAAAGCTCTGTCCTGCTCCTTTTTCCTCTTCTCTTCCTTCCTCTCCCCTCTCTTCTGCTTCTCTCATCTCCCTTTCCCTATCTTCCCCTCCTTGTCTCTCCCCCTTCTTCTCTCTTTTCCCCTCATCTTCACTTCCCTCTTCCTTCCCTCTCCACCTCTCCTCTCTCCTCTTGTCTCAACAAACTCTCAGAGACCTCATCAGAACCCATAAGTTTAATGATCATCTCTGCTAGGAATGCCTAGATATGTCTTTTCAGCCTCAGTCATTCTCCTGAGTTTGATACTTTCCACATGACCAACAGTCTACTGGCCTTTTTGCACTAGATGTTGCTTGGATATCACAAACTCCGAATCTCAAAATTAAAGTGATTATATCCTTCCCTCTTTCCCCTTCCCCCAGCACAACAACCTACCCCTCTTATAACTTTCACTACTTGCGAAAAAGGTACCACAATGCTTCCAGGTTCACAATCTGCAAGTTGTCTTTACCTCACTTCACATATTCACTCAGTTGCCAAGTCTTGTTGTTTCTTCCCCTACAACATCTGACCCCTTCTATCCACTCAACCAACACCCTAATTCAGGCACTGAGCACCTCTCACCTGGACAATTTCGGTACTCATCTCATTGGTTTTCCTACCTAAAGAATCTCCTCTCTCCACTCCGTCTTTCACACAGCTGACAAACTAATTGTTCTAAAGTACAAATCTGACCAGTTTATCCTCCTACTCAATGTTCATTTCCATTGGCACTCTATTACCTCAAGTGTCGAATATAAGCAAGTTTGTTTTCCAGAAGCCCTTCACCACCTGACACCCATCTACCTTTCTATCTTTAAGATCATATATCGTATACCCATCTAGAGATGGAAAGAACCTGAGAAGCTGTCTAATCCAAACCCCTCATTTTGAAGATGAAGAAATTGAGACCTAACTTTGAGGTACCACCTCATATGTTTCAGACTGGTTAATATGACAGAAAAGGAAAATGATAAATATAGGAAGGGATGTAGTAAAATCAGGACACTAATGCACTATAGGTGGACTTATGAATTGATCCAACCATTCTGGAGAGCAATTTGGAACTATTTCCAAAGGGCTATCAAGTTGTGCATACCCTTTGACTCAGCAATACCACTTCTAGGTCTATATCCCAATGACTAATATGGTAATGTTGCTTACCACCTCAGGAAGGTGGGAGGGGAGGGAAGGAAGGAGGAATAAAAATTGGAACCTAAAACTATAAATGAAAATGATTATTACTTTAAAAATGAATATTAAAAATCTTAAAAGAAAAATGTATAATGACCTTTTTGTACAAAAATATTTATATCAGCTCTTTTTGTCATGACAAACAATGGGAAACTGAGGGCATGTCCATCATTTGGGGAATGGCTGAACAAGTTGTTGAATGTGATTGTCTGAAGATCTTGACTTGAATTCAGAGTCTCCATACTCCCTGTGTCCCTTAAACAAGTTATTTCCTCTATTTTGCTTTCTGTCAAATGCACAGTTTGGAATAGATGACCTCTAAGTTTCTTCCAGATCTTCAAAGCTTTATATTCTATCTTCTGATTCTAAACTTTACCTAACTGTTCAGATTAGTTTGTCAGTTGTGTGTAATATGGAATGGAGAAAGGATATTCTTTAGGTAGGAAAACCACTGAGATGAGTCCTGAAATTGTCCAGGTGAGAGGTACTCAGTGACTAAATTAGGGTGTTGCTTGAGTGGATAGAAGGGGTCAGATGCTGTAAGGCAAAAACAACAAGACTTGGCAACTGAGTGAATAGGTGAAGTGAGGTAAAGATAACTTGGAAGTTGTGAACCCGGATAAAATCTGAAAGTGTTTTGGGCAGGTTATTATGCTGGGGAAAGGGGGAAGAGGTGAGAATATAATCACTTTTATTTAAGATATTTGGAGTTTGTGATATCCAAGGAACAACTAGTTAAAAATAAAACATCAGGTTTTTAAAATTAATATTGAATTGCCTTAATCATTAACAACATACAAGGCAGTATGCATAATGCTAGGAATACAAAGACAAAACAAAAAGTACTCTTTGACCTGGAAGAGCTCAAAATGTCAATGTTCATAGGATCACTAAGGATGTAGAGTATTGACTGCAAGCACCTCATTTTAAGGAGGAGGGTACTGAGATACAAAAACATTAAATGACCTATTTAGGACTATACATAAAGTAGCAAAATCAGGATGTGAAGTTAAGACCTCTTGCCCTAAAATCTACACTCTAAATGCTTTCTGAACTTAGTGATGATCTATGTCTTAATATCCTTTTCCGGTTTATAAATTCTGTAAAGCCACATCATGAAAGGGAGACCTGTGTGAGAGCTGCCCATGTGTCAGTCAATATTGGTTATGAGGTCACCAATAATACTCCTGACCAGAAGAATATGGAAACAAGGGGCAACGGGGGCAGCTAGGTGGTGCAGTGGATAAAGCACCAGTCCTGGATTCAGGAGGACCTGAGTTCAAACCTGACCTTATACACTTGACACTTACTTGCTGTGTGACCTTGGCAAATCACTTAACCTTCATTGCTCTGCAAGAAATAAAAAATAAAAAGAATAAGGAAACAATATCTGAGTGTGGATTTTAAGATGATAGTTTGGAATAATGTGTTCATGTTTTCTCCAAAGCCAATAAATGAGGATCAAATTGCCAGGTGACATACTTGGATAATCCATTTGATAGACAAATTAAAACAGAATATTGACCTCCTCTAATCAAGCCTAAAAGAAACATCAGCCCTAAAGGTCAGATGTTGAGTTATTACTGAGTGGAGTCATTGTAAGATTTTTGAATAGAAGAGTGACCTAGGATAAATGTACATTGAAACAACTCTGAGCTTTTAGCTCATTCCTACCTGATTGACCAAAAAAAAAAAAAAAAAAGATGAAGGACACCATCAATACAGGGCCTATGGGAAGATAGGCCACATTGCACTTTTGTGTGTATGTGTGTGTTTTTGTGAGGCAATTGGGGTTAAGTGACTTGTCCAGGGTCACACATCTAGTAAGTGTTAAGTTTCTGAGGCTGGATTTGAACTCAGGTCCTTCTGAATCCTGGGCCAGTGCTCTATCTACTGCACTACCTAGCTGCTCCAACATTGTATTTTTGTGAACAAACTTTATTGGAAAACTCTTTGTGTTTGTGCTCAACTCTCCTTAATCTGATTCAGAGAAATATGAAGTCATGATATGTCCACTCTACCTCTCCACCCAACCATGTTCAGATAGAGATGGAGAGTTAGAGATAGAGATAGAGACACAGATATAGATATAAATAGATTCCTATATGAAAATTATGCAAAATACTAAACTTCTCCTCCTCCTTCCTCATTTCTACAAAGACAAAACTAAAAGTATCTTCCAAAAGTAATTTACAGGGATTAGGTGCTTAGAGAGAACACTACCTCTGAAAAAAGTGTTGTGCTTCCAAGGATGAGTATTCCTTATCAAGAGAAGTAGATGTGAAGATCAGAAGGCAGCCTACATTGAGAAGGGTGGGACAGCATGAACACAGAAAAGATACTTCAAGGGAAATGGGAAAGAAAATCATGATGAGGTGGGCAGGAGGACTGGAATGAACTGCATGATCAGGAATACAGGAACATTGCTGTCCCAGGGCAATACTTCTATCCCAACTGCTGAATGAATTGATGCTTCTGTAAGTGAGGCACAACAGGGGAAAAATTCAGGAAGGAGAAAAATCTTTAAGTCGTTTCCATAAAAACTCAAAAGGAGAACTCAAAATGAATACTTAAGGTGCTTTAGTTCCATGAAGAAAATAGAAACTAAACAAGGAAATGCACCATGAATCAAGGAATAAAAGCTTAGAATAGGTAGAAATTGGAAAGAATTAATGAAAAAGTGAAGGGGGGAAAATGTTTTTAGAGAAAGTGGCATGACAAATGAAAAGAAGCTGAATAAGAATAAAGAGGATTTTATTTAATTCCAGAGAAGAAGAAAGAGAAGATTTAGATAATTAGATAAAAGGAAAAAAGGAAAAGGAATGAATAAATTTAGTAAATTCCAAAACTAGGAAAAAAGGATTGAAGGAGAAGGGAAGAGACCTTATGGGATAGAGTGCTTTTAAATTAGATTAAGCAAAAATAACTGAAGAACCAAAGTAGTTTTTTTTTTCCACAGAGGAAGAGGAACAACAATAAAAACAATTCATAAAAAATAGGATAAATAAAGGAAAATAAAAATTTAACTCACAACTTTAAATGTCAATGGTTTAAACAATGTAATAAACAAAAGTGTGAAAAATTAAAGAAAAGAAAAAAAACACCTGACAATCTGTTACATACAAAAAAATTAAACTAAAACACAAAGACATACATGAAACAAAAATGAAAGCCAGGAACAAAATTTAATATACATTAGATGAATCCAAAAAAAGCACAACTTATAATTCTGCTATAAGACAAAGCCAAAACAAAAATTCTCAACATAAACATGGATAGTAGTCTATGCTAAAAAAGTTCCATAGATAACAAAGATCAATATTAATCTTCTATGCTCCAAATGCCTTATCCTCTAAATGTATGCAGAAAAAAATTAATAAAGTTTAGAAGATGACAGTCACTTTTCAGTTCTAGACAAATATAGAGGAAGATAAACGAAAAGAAAATGTATACTTGAATAAATTCCTGAAAAAGCTAGAGCTAAATAATCTTTGGCATTTTCTAACTAGAACTGCTAAAGATTATACATATTTCTCACCTTCAGAAAGAACTTTTATACAAATTGACCATTTATTTGGGCAAAGAGATATAGCAAATAAATATAGAAAGGCATATTTTGGGAAGCCTATACATTACAAATCATAACACTATAAAAATGGCTATTAGTTCAGCAACCACCAAGAAAACCAAACAAAAACAAAAACAAAAACAGACAAACCCAAGGGCAGACTTAACAATGAAATTCTAAATAATGAAAGGGTCAAAAGCAAATCATAGAAATAATAACTGTATGGAACAATATGATAATTTTGATAAAAAATGAAATCAGAACTTCTGGGATACAGTTAAAATTGTTCCCAGGGAAGATTTTTTTCTCCAAAAATACATGAACAAAATTGAAAAAGGAAGGATTATTGATCTTAATATGCATTTAAATATTAGGAAGCCAACAAATAAACCCAAAATGATCACATGAGATTTTTTAATTAAAGGAGTAATCAATAAATTTCAAACAAAAATTATAGAAATAACAAATAAAATCAAAGTTCCTTCTTTGAAAAGATTAAGGAAATTGATAAACATTTAACTAGTCTTATTTAATGGAAAAGGGTAGAGGACTGAATTGAGAAAATAACAAATGAAAAAGAAAAAATCACAACAAAACAAAAATTAATAAAAAGCATTAATAAAATCTACTATTCATATTTACATGCTACCTCAAGTGAAGAGGCAAAAGAAAAAGGGGAAAAATGTAAAATAACCAAATTAAGAGAACACCAGGCAGAGTTCATAAGTAAGTTAACATGAGAAAAAAGACAGAAAGAAAAAGAGTTGTAAAAGGATCACCAAAAGAAAAAATTCCTGATCCTGATGGATTCAGAGGACAATTCTATGAAACTTTTAAAGAATTCCAATACTACACAAATTATTCTCAAAGACTGAGACCAAAAGGAGACCTACCTTCTTTTACTAGAGACCTAATAAATGTCAGGGAAGGATAAAGCAAGAAAGAACTGTAGGGCAGCTAGGTTGCACAGTGGTTAAAGCACTGGCCCTGGATTCAAGAGGAACTGAGTTCAAATCTGGCCTCAGACATTTGACACTTACTAACTGTGTGACCCTGGGCAAGTCACTTAACCCTCACTGCCCTGCCACCCCCCAAAAAAAGAACTGTAGACCAGTATAACTAATGGATAGTAATTCAATATATTTAACTATAGTCTTTTGCTGTCAGTTTTCTCAAAGCAATTCATATAAGAACTCAGTTATTCTGACCAACTAGGATTTATACCAAGGAGGCAAAGATGCTTTAACATTAGGAAGATAATCTTCAGAATCAATCATTTTTTTAAAGCCCAAAACACACAGGACCATTTCAATAGATGAAGGGGAAGAACATATAACACTCAGTTTTTGTTAGAAACCTTACAAAGCATAAGAAAAAAATGAACCTTTTTATATCATAATAATACCTATATGAAACCAAAAGCAAGCATCATATACACTCAGAATATATTAGAAGTTTTACGAATAAATATAGGAAAAACACAGGGGTACACAATTTTCTTTCTATTATTTCATATAATTTTATAAATGATAGGAATAAAAAATAATGATTTCCATTATTGCAGGCATTGTGTATATTATTTTCCTGGCATGTAAACTGAAGTCACCTTGTTGGAAAAGAGCAGCAATTTTCCTTCCCTGTTATCTCTCTCACCCTTTTCCTTGCCCTACTACCAACTCAGGACAAGGAATTTCCTTAGGTCTTTTTTTTTTTTTTGGCAGGGCAATGAGGCTTAAGTGACTTGCCCAGGGTCACACAGCTAGTAAGTGTCAAGTGTCTGAGGCTGGATTTGAACTCAGGTCCTCCTGAATCCAGAGCCAGTACTCTATCCACTGCACCACCCAGCTGCCCCTCCTTAGCTCTTAAGAGAAATCTGATTCAACTAATTCATACTGTCATTGACACTTGAACTTCTCAGTGGTGATTAGAGTCTATGGTATTGAGCACTCTAAAAGATTTTGAATAGTATATAATCCAAGACTTTTGTTTAAAGATGAGAAAACTGGAGCCCAATGAGTTTAAAATACTTAGAAAAAGTCACAGGGCAAATAAACCTTTTTTGGGGGGCTGCAGGGCAATGAGGGTTAAGTGACTTGCCCAGGGTCACACAGCTAGTAAGTGTCAAGTGTCTGAGGCCAGATTTGAACTCAGGTCCTCCTGAATCCAGGGCCAGTGCTTTATCCACTCCACCACCTAGCTGCCCCTGTAACAAATAAATCTTGATTGTCCTAACCTTTTCTTTGCACTTTGATATGAGACCTTAACTCTTAAGTTAAAACTTCTAACTCTCCTGGACTCTAAAAGATTCCCTCTCTGTAGTCATAGTTTCTTCTGACCATTGCATAGTAAGCACTCTGGTTCGCATTCTGATTCTCCTACTCACAGAGGAAGCTTCTATAACCTACAATCACAGGCTCTCAAGATCATATAGGTAGCAGGAACATTACCCAGATTCTTGAGCCATATACATTTTTAATTAAAAACTTTTAGGACAAAACTGGACAGAGATAGAATACAATTAACACAGGATGATAAGAATTAATCTCCAGGAGTTTCACAAATGTCATTCTAACCCTTCATGGACTGGCTAACTCATACTAATAAAAGATATTTTTTAAAATATAAAAATATTGCCTGAACATGTAGAAAACATAATTCCCCTCCCTTCTTCAAACATCTCAGTCTCTGGGGAAAGTAGGGGACTTAGGTTCATGGTTTAGGTTGGTTCCCATAGATCACAGTCCCTGTTCCAAGTCCAAAACCCTCCTTGATCCTGAGTCCCAGTCACCCAGGCTTCTTAGTGTGAGGGCCAAAATTTGATATATGGAGTGTTATTTGGGTGACTCGCCTTAATATTGGGGTCCCAGAAATATGAGGGACCCTTTTAGGTTTAAACTCCCCTCTGAACTGCCCTTTTTAGATACTTCTCCCAGGCCAATAAGAAAGGAGCCTCTAAGCTTTAGTTCACAAAAGGATCAGATTTTATTACTTGGGAATTACTTAAACAACAAAAGTGAAACTAATAAAAATCAAAAATAAGGAAATAGGAAAATAGAAATACAGAGGAATGCTCTTAACTCTAAACTTAACTTAAGCTGGTTCAAAGGAATTTAGGGTTTTAAGTAAGTAACTCACCAACCTGAGTAGCCCGCCAGTCTAAGGTTGCTTGCACACCACCAGGACCTCAGTCACCAGCTATAGAGAGTGAACTCATGTTCTGGAAGTCACTCTAGAGTTGGCATTCTGGAAGTGCCTCGAAAGCTTAGCGTTCCAGAAGTGCCCTTTAACCTCCCTTCAGTTAGCATTCAATCTTTTCTCCCCCAAAAGGGGAGGTCCTTCAAAAGCTGCCTATACCACAAATAATTTTTACCACATTCCCCATGTTTGTTTCTTTGGAAAACACATAAGGGTTTGCTGATGAAACAGCCAAATAAATCAGAACATAATACCCTATGCTAGCAAACAATATGTTAATATCAGTATAGAAAAGGGATAGAGAAAAGTTTTGTCCAGAGGGGCGGTCCCTCATGAATGTGACGCTTTGACATTAGCCTTTCAGAGGGAGGACCTCTGCAGAGAGTACATGTTACAGATGGTGTATATAATAACAGAAGGAGAAAAAAGCAACAACAAAACAAAGCTGTTCATATAACGTCTCTGAGCTCTTGTCTTCTTGGAGTGGTAAGATGTCACCAGGACGCTGGTCTGGTCTCTGGTCTGGAAAGCTGGACTCTGGTCTGGATTCTAGTCTAAAAGGCTGGACTCTGGTCTGAAAAGCTGGACTCACTTCTTAAGCTGTTGAACTGCTGGATTTTTACTAATCCTTAGCATATCATTGTCAATGATCAAATTAATACATTCCATTACATCAGGGTTTTAATGCTGAGCTGGCTGGCTACATCACTTCACCTGCAATCCTGGTTCCCAAGTCATCGTGTCTACCTGAGTCCATGAAGATCAGCTCCAACACCTGAAATTGAGGACAAATCACACAGAACAGAAATAAAATTTTCTCATTTTTCATTTCTCAGAGCCAGGACAAAAGAGAGGGAGGAGGAAAAAAATTCCCTTCCCCCCCTCAGCATCTCAGTTCTTGGTATGAATGCTCAACACAGAAGATAAGAGCTGCCTAAAATAAAGAAGCAGATAAATAAATAAAGAGCAAGGCAGCAAGACAGCATAGCAAGAAAAAGAGACCCCCCCACCCCAAAGATGGCAAAAACAATCATTGTTGAAAAGGAAAATGGCTCAGTCTTCCTAGTTCTAAAGATGCAGGAAGCCCATAAAGGAGGCTACCCCCAGGCCCTAGACCCACTCTGCTGAAAGGGTGAAATAGCCTCCAAATTAAACAATTTGGACATGCTTCCAAAGCCCCTCAAGGACATCTCCATATTAAGACTATCCATGCCCAGGGAAGCTTGGCTTACATCATCAAAAGGATTTAACCCAAAGAAGAAGAGGGGAGGGCAGCTAGGTGGCCCAGTGGAAAAAGTACCAGCCCTGGATTCAGGAGAACCTGAGTTCACATTGGGCCTCAGATACTTGACACTTACTAGCTGTGGGATCATGGGCAAGTCACTTAACCTTAATTGCCCTTCAAAAAACAAAAGAAGAAGAAGAGGGGAGGAAGAAACTCATCTCTCTTTAGTTGTTCCTAGAGCTACATTAAAGGACAATAGATTTGGAAAGGATCTCAACAGATTCATCCCCTTCAATTTTGAGATGAGTAAACTGGGTCGCAGATGGAACAACCAGTCGCCATGGAAAGAGCAATATGGCAAAAAGATTAGAACTGTCCAAAAGGGCCATTCTTTGTTCCATGAAATAGTGGCTTCCCCCTCTTTATAGACCTTCAAAAAGAGACTAGAAATTCACTTGTCCTAGTTACATGTCATAATATATAACTATTGGGATTTCTAAAAGATAAGGTCTGTATTTGGGCATGGAGATCTCCCTCATGGTAGCTGTAATCTACATCCTTTACCCAGAAATTATGTCAAAGAATTGGAAAATGAGGGCATATCCAATTGGGGAATGGCTGAACAAATTATAGTATATGAATGTAATGGAATACTACTGTGCTTTAAAAATGATAAGAATGCTTTCAGAAAAACCTCAAACGACTTACATGAACTGATACTGAGTGAAGTGAGCAGAACCAGGAGAACATTATAGACAGTAACAACAACATTGTGATAAGATCCACTGTGATACACTTAGCCTATCTCAGCAATAAAGTGGTCCAAGATAATTCCAAAAGACTCATGATGAAAAATACTCTCCATACCCAGAGAAAGAACTATGGAGTCTAAATGAAGATCAAAGCATACTATTTTAATTTTGATTGTTGTTTTTTCTCTCTCATGCTTTTTCCCCTTTGTTCCAAATTTCTTCCACAACACAACTAATGTGGAAATTTGTTTAATATGATAGCTATCTTAGGGAGAGGGGAGGCTTGGTATTCAAAATCTTATAAAAAGGAATGTTGAAAACTATCTTTACATGTCATTGGAAAAAATAAAAATTAATTTTTAAAAAAAGAAAGAAACTCACCAAAATCAGGATGCTTCAGGTTGCCCATCTTCATTAAAGCTTCATTTGTTGAATGGCAGATTGACATTAACATCTGTTTAACTAACCTATGGCTTGTTTTCCTCACCCTTCTGGCAATAAGGTCATCAATTATTGACTTTGGAGGATCTTGGCAGCACCACAAGTAACATATACCAAACCATTTCCTTGAAATCTATAATTAATTCTGAGTTTCCTGCTTCCTCTGTGTGGTTTTGCTATATAAGGACCTCTCCTATATGCAGATGCTAACAGGAGGAGACAGAGAGGGCCTGAATTCCTTCTGTGATTCCTGCTGCTAAAGATACAGGTGAGATGCACCAGCCAAGTTCTACCCTCCTCTGGGGTTCCAGGGCTAGGGAAGGAAGCCTCTTTCTACTCATATCCCTAGGGGACTTTCCAGATTCATCCTTTCCCCAACCTGCTCCAGGACCTTGCTCCCAGCTTGTACAATCAGGCTATGTCAGGCAAGTGATTTAGAGAACTCTGTTCTGATCAAGTATCTAAAGCAATTTTCATTAGAATTTATTAAAAATTATTACAATGTCTTTATTTCCCAGTTGTAGCCTTCTCTTTTCTCCTACCTGGGAGCTATTCTTGGTAATGTAATGATTGGAATGATGCCACCTGCTGGAGACTTACTGTAGAAAAGCTCCACCATGAAGTGAAGGTCTTTGAGGGCAAAAGCAGGAGTCTTTTCTTTGGCGTCAGGAAGTGATGTCTGCTTGTGGGAGGAAGAAGGTAGGAGCCTGGTGCTCTGACTGGGACTTTTTCATGGGGACTCTGGCGGAGAGGGGAGCTAGAAATGTGCTCTCCCTTTAATAGATAGATGAATGGAGGCCTTTCTCTCTCTCTTTACCAAGTTCTTATTTTCCTTAATAAATGCTTAAAAGCCTAACTCTTGCT
This sequence comes from Dromiciops gliroides, assembly GCF_019393635.1. Taxonomy (NCBI): domain Eukaryota; kingdom Metazoa; phylum Chordata; class Mammalia; order Microbiotheria; family Microbiotheriidae; genus Dromiciops; species Dromiciops gliroides. The sequence goes on from NC_057862.1 coordinate 371,390,088, forward strand.
AAAGCTTATAATTTATTGGCGACCAGTCATTAGATATTTTAGACAGACTAGCTAGAATTTTAGCCCTTAACAGTAACAAAGAACAAGAGAGAAAAAGAATAATAAATAGGTGCAGCAAATGAAACCAACAAATTAACCAAGTCTGATGCAATATAGAATATTCCAGTCATAACCCAACATATATAATAGTCATGTACATATATCAAGGTATATGAATATATAGGTACATGTATGTACTCATCTAATTATATGCATATACAGGTAGAAACATACACATAAGTACATACACATGTAGATACATATCCATACATCTGGATATACATGTATCTGGATACACATATATGAGGTTTCATATATGTGCATTACATATGTACATTTCTCCTCTTTTCTTCATGCCCAAGCTTGATCATTATAAGCATACAATATTCAGATTCAAGAGTTGTCTTGTCATGATTTTTCATTTATATAGTTTTAGTCATCCGGTACATTATTTTCCTGATTCTGTTTACTTCATTTTCCATGCATTTATATGTCTTTCCATGCTTCTTTCCATGCTTCTTTGCACCCTTCATGCTCATCAGGTTTTATGGTATAGCAGCATTCTACTACATGCATCTACCATGATGAGTTTAATATTTCCCCAAGTGATGGACATTGACTTCATAACCAGGTCTTTACTACTACAAAAATTATCACTATAAATATTTTATTGTGTCTGAGAAATTTCTTTCTTTTTCATCTTAATAAATTGATAAATAGCATATATTAGACATCTCCTAGGTACCTGAAACTGTGCTAAGTACTAAGGGTATATAAACAAAGGTGAGATAGTGCTCATTCTCAAGGACTTTACAATTTAGAGGGGGAAAATAACAGGAATATTGATAGATTTAATGTTGTTCAGTGATTTCAGTTCCATTTGGCTCTCTGTGACCTCATTTGGGATTTTCTTGGCAAAGATACTAGAATGATTTGCCATTTCCTTTTCTGACTCATTTTATAGATGAGGAAACTGAAGCAAGGAGGGTTAAGGCACTTGCCCAGGGTCTCATGGTCAGCTAGTCAGTGTCTGAAACTGGATTTGAATTCAAGAAGATGAGACTCCCTGACTCCAGGCCTGACTCTCTATCTCCTGCACCACCTAGCTTTGCTAACATAGGAATTTACATAATAGATGCCAGGTGCTTCTGGGGGAGTATGCATTGACTGCTTGGGGAGTGGGGGTACAAAAAGACTTTACAGACACGGTGATGCTTGATGTAGGTATTGAAAATAAGTACAACTTATAAGAGGTACAGGTGAAGAGGGCCTGCATTCCACATATATTAGAAAACCAATGTAAATGTCCAGGAATACAAATCTATGGAAAAGGGAAGAGAAGAGCATTTTGAATGGACCATGGAGTGCCTGAAGTAGAATAATGTGTTATGAGGTTGGAAAAAATTGATTGGGAGAAGGTTATAAAGGGTTTTAAATAAGCTTACATGTGCTCTGAGAAGTATTAGGGAACAATTAGAGTTCATTGAGAAGCACAGTGACATGGTCAGAGCCTGGCTTTAGGAGAGGTTGTCCTTTGGAAGTTTTATAAAAGATGGGGTTGGAGAGATCAATTAAGGCACTATTGCAGGAGTCCAGGCAAGAGGTGTTTAGGAACAAGGGTGGTTTTGAAGGGTTGAGCCCCAAAGAGGTTAGAGAATCCCTTCACACAAGGGGCTCTGGTCTGGGCTCAAAGGGACTCCACCTGAAAGCCACAAAGCTATGGAGGGGGAAGGATGGTTTCTCTCTCTTCCTATCTCTATCCTCTCCTTAGAGGAAAACAATGAATCAGTAAACTTCTACATCAGAGGGTGTGGACATTTAAGTCACTTTCTTAAAATAATTTGCAATTAATTTCCAGAATGGCTGGACCAATGCACATTGCTATCAATAATATGCTAGTGTTCCTGCCTTTCTCTATTCAGTGAGGCCACTGAAAAACCAAAAATTTACCTTGTTCAGCAGACCAATTGTATTTTCCTCTATAAATGACATAAAGTCTCCTACTAATAGGTAGTATAACTTTAATGGAATCCCTTAATCTCTCTGGGTCCCTTTCTTCCTCTGCAAAAGAAGGTAGTTAGACTAGAGACCAAACAGCCAGGTGGTATGGTAGATAGGGCAATTCACTTAATCTCTGTTTGCCTCACTTTCCTCAACTGTAAAATGGGAATAGGAAAAGTACCTATTTCCCAGGGTTGTTGTGAGTATCAAACAAGATAATATTTATAAAACATTTAGTGCCTGGCACACCGTTGGTATGATAATATAAATGCTTAATTCCTTTTATTCCCTCCCTCTTCCACCAGGGTGTCTTCCACCAGACATTCATTGACTTCTGAAATGGAGCATTAGAAGGTGCTAAAATCATTTTATAGTAGAAATACATTTTGGAAAGAGACAGCATGGTAATTGGATAGAACTGTCCTGCCAGTCAGGTAGACCTGAATTCAAAGCCTGCCTCTGACTTATTCTGGCTATGTGACCCTGAACAAGTTACTTACCCTCTCAGCAGCCCCAGGCAACTCCCTATTAGTCCTAGTTGTGCTGGAGGTGGTGATCTACTTGCTAGTGAAATCACACAGCCAATCAAAACATCATGAAACCGCTGCCTTTAGAATTGACTCAATATGGTTATTTACAATATATACTGAATTTTATGGTTTACAAAATGTTTTTTTCAGGGAACACAATAGACTGTTTTGATTGAAGCCCAACTTCTTGCTGAGTATTATCAAAACATAAAACAAAAACATTCGACTATATTGGGGATTTCTAGGCACATGTCTAAGACCATAGTGGGTCTTCTCTGGGAATCAGAGAATGTTAAAGTTAGAAGGGATGTTGTAACTAGAATATAGAACATCAGAGCTGGAAGGAGTCTTTGAACTATAAAACAGGAAGCAAGTGAGAAGCAGAGCTGGGGCTACAAGCCAGATCTCCTGACTCCCATTCCAATGTTCTTTGCCCCCACACTATGCTGCCTTTCTGCATGCACAGCTCTGAGGATAATGTAATCTCAGGGGAGCTAGAGAAGGGCCAAGGAAGACAGATGTTCAGAATGCTGGAGGAGACTGTCAGTAAATTTACAAAATGAAGTTTTAGGACAAAAGCAAAAGAACTGGTATCTTGTACCATGAAAAACAGAGTTCTAACCTCAAAGATTTTTAGAAGCAGGAAATAGATTTGGGGAAAAATGAGTTAAATTAAAGAGTTACTACAAATTGAGCCTGTGGATGGCTCAGACCTAACCTAAGTGGAAATAATATCCTGCTCCTCTCCCATCCCTATAATCCTTCAAACCCAGAAGGAGAAAAAGCATCCAGATCTGGAGAGACCAAGGGGTGGAATGTCAGATTTGTTCTCTTACCTATTAACTAGCCTTTAAATTTTCTCTTTTCTGAAGGGAAGACAAAGTGAGAATTTTGAGGTAAAGTGAACATCATAAGCATTTCTGGGAGCAAAATTTTACTTTCCCTTTATACTTGTTTTAAAAATGTATCTGAAATACAGATTTGTTCTTTTCATAGCAGGTATGAAGATCCTTCTAATCTGGGGCCTCATGCTTGGTGGCCTGTTCACACAGAGCTTGGCCCAGCAGGAAACCTCTAAGTCCATCCAGTCACCAAAAGCAAGAAAAAAATGTACAACAGGAACTTCAACAGCAGCTCCAACAACAGCCCCAACAGAGGCCCCAACAACAGCACCAACAGAGGCCCCAACAGAGGCCCCAACAACAGCACCAACAGAGGCCCCAACAGAGGCCCCAACAGAAGCACCAACAGAGGCACCAACAGCAGCTGGGACAACACAGACAACAGCTCAGACAACAAAAACCAGGCCAACACTCCCAAGGCCAACACTCCCAAGGCCAATTAAGACAACTCAAAATGCCTCTCCTTTAAAAAATTTTGCTGCTCATAAGTTCTTCTCTGACCCAAGCCCCAGACTTTTCCAGGAGATCCCTAACCTGAAGTAGAAATGTCACTGTGAGAAAGGGTGGTAGTAGGTACTAAGCAATGGGAGGTTATTGTGCATGGGGTGGGTGCTGGGGTCTGCTGTGGGATCTCGTTTAGACCAGTTAGGTAGAGGAAGAGAGGGGTTACTAAAGTCAAATGAGGTAATTTGGCCCCTTCTTCACATTTTATAAGTATTTCCAGTAGGGAGAGGGGTGAGACCATCCCCACTAATAATTCCCAGGCATGGGTCTACAGCCACCAAACCATGACCTAGTGCACTGCTGCCAGAGTTCAAATTTTGACTGGGCTAGTTAGGACTTGGGTGATTTTAAATTATTTAAGTTACTTCCCCAGCTGGACCTCAGTACCCTCATCTACTACATGTGGGGGCTATGTTATGGAGTCAGTTTGGTGAAATAGAAAGACCAGTATATTTCTATCACTGGAGGGGATCTGAGTTCAAATCTTGGTATTACAACTTAGTCCCTGTGTGATCTTGAGCAACTCACAGAACATCAGTTCCTTATCAGTATTGCAGCTTGATAACCCATGGCTGCCAGCAGACACCATGGAAACCTGCATTATTCTTGGCACTTACGTTTTGTTAGTATCAGTTCTGTCCTCATCAAACTGGAAGGCCAGGAATTCACCAAACTCTTCATACATTTGGATATTTGCCTCAACTATTAGAAGAATAATGTTAATAACTGTAATTTCTGTGTATTCCCATTTTAATCATTTTTATTTTCTCATTCTGAGATATCAGTCTCCTCTGATGTAATAGTAACTGTGAAGGGAATAGGAAGTGCCCTCATTTCCATTCACAGTGATCCCTATTCTAGGGTCACAGGCTGCATGAACTGTTGCTGTTGTTTGTCTTTTTTTCTTAAAGAGGATCATGACATCATGGTGATGTCATGACTTGCATTGAATTGAATTTAAGGGAGAGCTGTGCAAGGTCTCCAATTTCACTCTCTCCTCCAGAGTCATCTGGGTCCAGTGGCAAGATATACATCAGGACAACTGGGGATGGCCCTGTATATTTGAAGACAATTGGGGTTAAGTGATTTGCCAAGGATCACACAGCTAGTAAATGTCTGAGGTTAAATTTGAACTCAGGTCCTCTTGACTCCAGGGCCAGGGCTTTATCCACTGTGCCTCCTGACTGCCTCTAAGGCTCACCTGTAGTCAGTAGTTAGAAAGGCAACTCAAGAAACAATGATTAAGTATCAGCTCTGTCTAATCCCCTCAGTGAAAAGATGAGAAAACTGATTCCAGAGAGGATAGGATGTAGCAAGCAAAGCTGTGATTTGAACCCAGGTACTCTAACTCCAATCCAGGGCAGTGTCATGACATCAAACTTCCATCTTCCTCATTGCAAACTAGAGTTAAATCAAAGTCTCAAAGATAATTTTCTCCCCACACAGATCTACAGAGTATCTTGATCAAACAGAATATTTCAGGGGCTATTCAAGAGCTTTTCATAAACATTGTGAAACATCCACCAGAAAATCTAAAAAGCCTGCTGAAACTACTGGAAAATGTCTTACCTTCTGCTTCATGAGTCCTCCATTTGCTAATAAAGTTGATCTCAAATCCAAATGCAAGAAGTAGACAGTGCCAGGCAAAGATTTGGATAATGTCAGTGAAGTCTCTACAGGACTGGATGGGCAGAGTGGAGGGAGACATATGCTAGGGACTTTGTGGGAAAGAGAAGGAGGGAGGCATATGGGAGTGGAAGGGGAAAGGGAATGAAGAGGTGGGAGTGGTAGCAACCAAGGTAGGGGGCTCCAAACAGAGTTTTAAAGCTTCATATGAGAGTAGAGGAGGAATCTTAGATTAAAACAAAACACCAAATGACCTTATGCATTGTACTGAATTTGTAATAAAGGGAAATGTCATGTCCTTTGAAAGACCTACAGTGTAATTATAGCCTGGAGATACAAGAGCAGAAAGCAAGAATGGAGGAAAGACTGGATCCATTATAATGATTCTTTTGAATTGTCTGTGGCTCCCTGTCCTTTAACCATACTAGTCTGGCTCCTTGACAGTCAGGCTGGACCCTCATTTCAGAGATCCCACCTGGATCCTTGTTCCGGTTTTGTGTCAGGAGTCACAGAATTTTTCTCATCATTTAGCAGATACTCTCCTAGAACTACTGAGCCCCTTCTGCCCTGGACAGGACTTTTTCTTCCCACGCAAAAATATATACTGTGTGCTCCCACAAAGCATGAAATGAGGCCTGACCTATTCTCCTACTCCCACCCCCACTGTACCTCCCTAGGACCTAAACCCAAAGCAAAAAATCAATAAGCACAATATTCATGAATTCATTTATGACAGAAACATAAGCAGGAGTAAATATTAAAGGGGAAGAAATTAAGCTGCTACTGGCATGACAGAAACTTCCAGGCATCTAAGAGGCAGCTCTAATGTAGAGGAATTACCCTTGAATAAAAATTGAGAATTGAGAAGGCATGTAATCCAATACCTTCTAAATCACTGTGTCTGGGAGATTGGATAAATCATTAAACCTCTGGAAACCTAAACCAGAAACTTGTTTCCTGTGCCATGAAAAGGATCAGATGGGAAGACAGGTGACATGCCATTCTTGCCTCTCACTGATTCAGATGCCCAGAATAGGATTTAATGGCTACCTGGTCACATCTCCACGGGACAGTATTACAAACCACAGAGGACATGGAGAAGATCTTCTGTTTGTATCAGATAACCCCTCCATTTTAAATGGTTGATACAATTCCCCTAGACTAGACATCAAGCCAGAAGGGTCAATCAAATGGAAGGTTAATGTCAAACTTCAAAATCTCTGCATAATATAGGTGGAACATGTCTTCCCTGCCCTCACAATACCTTTCCCTGGGTAAAGAACAGTGTTGCTTAGGGATGGTTGAGTTTGGGGTTCAATATATATTGACTCAAGTTTAGGGTTCTTTAAAAAATATTACTTGTTGACATCCCTCCTTCAATGTGATTGCTCTTTGCAGGATAAATCTTCTCTCCCTCAATGTTACCATTCAACAAAGTGGAGATCTGCATCACCTATATACATATATAGACACATCTTTGAATATCATCATAAAAACGTGAGTGATCCATGTGAACTTTGAAGGTTCTATTCTGTGGCATAAGATGTAGTGGGGGACATAGGTCCATCCCTGGCTGACTATGGACACCAGTCATGGACAGCCCTGAGATAAGTGAAAGTCTCTTCCTTCCCTTTCTGGACCCAATGTTCCTTCTTCTTGTCTCTTCCTGCCCAGATTGAACTTGCACAGCCCCCTCTCACTTCAATCCAAATCACTGCAAGTCATGACACCCCCAATGTCATGGTCCTCTTCAAGAATAAAGGAGAGGAGGGGCAGCTAGATGGTGCAGTGGATAGAGCACCGGCCATGGATTCAGGAGTACCTGAGTTCAATTCTGGCCTCAGAACTTAACACTTACTAGTTGTGTGACCCTAGGCACGTCACTTAACCCCAATTGCCTCGCTAAAAAAAAAAAAAGAATAAAGGAGAGGGGGTAAGCTAGGTGGCACAGTGGATAAAGCACCAGCCCTGGATTCAGAAGTACCTGAGTTCAAATCCAGCCTCAGACACTTGACCCTTCCTAGCTGTGTGACCCTGGGCAACTCACTTAACCCCCATTCCCCCCCCCCGAGAAAAAGAATAAAGAAGAAACAATAACAACCGTTTAGAATCTCCTGGTTACAACTTGAAGACATAGATCCTTTTGACTAACCATAGTCATCTGACCTTCCCAGAATTATTGGAAAGAAAACATTTTATAAATTGAGAATCACCAGGGAAGGATAGAAAATGATTGTTATTAATATTATTCCTATGACCTTATTCTTTTCATCTTTTAGAAGGCTTCACAATGATATTTACATTGTTATTTACTCTATAATAGCAATACAAACATTTCCCAGCCCCCCAATAAACCTTGGTGGCATGCATTCCCCTATACCAATTCAATCAAGAGTGAGCTCAAATTAAGCAAAGCTTCTACTTACTTAATGTTCATATACAAAAGTGTTATTGCTTCTGAATGAATACCATTCTCAGCTATGGCTAAACTGGGTTCCAAAAATTGATCCTTGTTCATCATGTCATTGATGCTCAGCTGACTTCAAAACCCAATGCAGAGTTGACATCCAGACTCCTAGACTCTCGTCTCCTAGAGTCCAGGCCTCCAGATGATGTGCTCTGTTGACAATTTTTTTTATTCTTTTTAATGATCCAATATCAATCTTCCCTCAACTGAGAACAAAGGAAAAAACAATTATAAACATGCGTATTCAATCAAAGCAAATTTTCACACTGACCTTGTTAAAAAGTTTTATTCTAGCATTTGTCTTCTCATCTTTTTTGATGAGATTCAGATAGAAATGGTCAAGCTGCTATCCCTCATTTCTTCTTTCATATTTAACATTTTGAAGACTGCTATTCAGGAGGCTAAGTGACTATTCTGTACAATCAAGTAAGAATAATTTTCTTCTTCTTCTTCTTCTTCTTCTTCTTCTTCTTCTTCTTCAGGGCAATGGGGGTTAAGTGACTTGCCCAGGGTCACACAGCTAGTAAGTGTCAAGTGACTGAGGCCAGATTTGAACTCAGGTATTCCTGAATCCAGGGCCAGTACACTACACCACCTAGGTGCCACAAGTAAGAATATTTAAGTTCCTCTTATCTCATTCTCCTGGTATCAACCCTATTGTTATTATTTTCCTGGTGACAACCCATTTTCTGGCTTGTAATGTGCAGAAGTATTTGGGATTGACCTATCTTTTATGCCCCAATAAAGATAAAGGAGCATGATATAGAGAAATGTTTCCTCTGTAATACCAGACAACTTGTTTACCTTTCTGTGCCCCTGCTTCCTTATCTGTAAAATGGAGGCAATAATGCCAGGGCCTGTTAAGGATTCTGGTCTCTTATGAAAACCAAATGAAGCAATGTGTATGGAAGTATTTAGGAAAGCATGAGGTGCTTGGAAAGACCAAGTCTTACTGTGTGTAAATGTGGGTACTATATATTAGTAGTCTTTGCTGCATTCCTGGGTTTTAGTTTTCCATTTACCCCCCTCTCTTATTGTCTACAACCCTCTTTATGACTAGAATTTCATGCTTACAGCCTGAGACCCCAGCCCCTTTCTGACTTTTTATTGCTTAGGACTTTTCCAGAGGCTCATTTACACAATGTTGAGGCAGGTGTGGCTAAGCCTCAGTTTCTTGTTCTGGCAAATGTGGATAATCATAGTTCCCTTACCAGCTTCACAGAGTTCATGTAAAATAGATTGACCATAAATTTCCATGAGGGGAGGAACTCTGGAAACAATGAGGTTTTCTCCTGTCCATATCCTTTTTCTTTAGACCTGTTGGAACAATTACTGCGGAGGCACACCTGAGCAGCCAATTTAACATCGGATTTGTGTTGGAAAATAAAAAGCCTCAGCTGGTCCTTGAGAGTGGTACAACTACCCTTGCATCTCTTCAAGTTAAAAATCCGTGAGTCACCAAAGAGCAATGGGCTCCTGAGGTAGGAGTGACTGTCCAGGCTTTAGGGGAGATGATTATGTATTTCTACTCCTTTTACCTACTCCAGTCAGTTTTCAAAAAGGATGGAACACTGTCCTGATCACAAGACACATGGGTTGACTTGCTGTCTGTAATCTAGAATCATGGAAGGTCTCATTGTAGAGGTTGGGAGATAAGTGTCTTCTAGCTTATTTCCATTAAGAAGTATATACTATGAATTGTGGAATGGGAGAGTTAGGGAAAGAGGTGGGATGTACTGGGTATGGGGATGTGGCTGAGGTAGTGACATGGGCCAGGTCAGGGGACAAGAGAAGAGATTAGGGATGTCAATGTTGGGATGGAGATTTTATCATCCAAATGAGACATTTACATCTATATGGGACTGAAAGCCAGTGTAAGGTTTTCTGTGGAAGTGGGGAGAGTCTGTTTTTGACTTGATGGAAAGGTCTGGGATAATGGAAAAAATGATAAATTGAAAGTAAGGCCTGGATTCTTCCTCACAGTTCCATCCTTTCCATTCCATTGGACCTCATATTTCTGCAAGCCTGACTGTGTCTTGAAAATACGAACAACTTTTGTCTTGTCACACAGCTGTTATGAACATTCTGGTTTAAGTCACACAGAAGAAAGTGCTTTATCTCTATCCAGATCTTTCTACACCTAAGAGTTTGTTATTAGCATGCATGCTTTTCTCTTCCTTACTTTATTCTTCAGTATGCATCATGCATATGAGTCACCTCCTATTAGACTGTGAGCTCTGTGGGTGCAGGAACCAAAAGAGCTATCTGCACACAGTAGGCTCTTCATAAACATTTGTTAAACATAAGAATAAAGCTTTTCTGGGACTCTGGGGCTAGCATTTTAGACTTCTGGGATAATCATTCTGTTTTATCTGGGAAGAACTTAATGGCAGATCCAGTTCTTCAAACCATTCAGCCTCAAAGATAGTATGGAATATGCCATCATACTGTTACTGCCCCTATCACATGCAGATCACTCCTTTCAGGGAAACTGTGAGCAAGAATGGAAAGGACACTAGAACACGAATGAGCCACTTAATCTTGGTTTCCTCATTTGTAAAACGAAGGGAGTTTGATTGAATTCAGTTTAAGTCAATTCTCATTCATCAGGATCTTCTATATGTTGGGCCTTTGTCTATACTAAATAATCTTGATGGTCCTTTAAAATTTTAAGCCCTATTGCAAATATTTCTAGTCATACAAAACAACTTTCTACGCATGTTCCAAGAAGAATCAAAAAAGAGAAAAAATATATGCTTCAATCTGCCCTCTGAATCCATCAGTTCTCTATCTAGATATAGATATCTTTTATCATGAGCCTATGGGAAATGTTATTCACTCTTGAGTTGATCAGCATTACTAAGTCAAAGTTGCTTATTTTGCAATATTATTGTCACCATGTAGATTGTTGCCTCAGTTTTGTTCACTTAACTTTGCATCAGTTCATACAGGTCTTCCAAGATTTTTCTGAAAAAGTCATTGCGTCAGAGACTTGAACCCCTTTATCATTTATTACAGCACAATGATATTCCATCACATTCACATACTATAACTTGTTCAGCCCTTACCCAATTGTTTTCAAATCTTTGCCACCACAAAACGAACTGCCATAAATATTTGTGTACATATGGGTTCTTTTCCTTTTTTTTCAGGTCATTTCTGCCAAGCCCTTTTGATCAAATCACATATGTCCTGAAAGTGATTCTTCCTTCTGTGGTGAATGAAGCAGTAAGTGTGGAGATACAATTCCTTCTGAGTCGAAAAAATCAGTGTTAGATCTAGGTAATACAGAGAAATGTAGACTAAGAGTTCAAAGGCGGGAGAAGTAGCCTATGTTTGCTGTCTGGCTTGCTGTGTGAGCTTGGGTGAGCCACTTCCCCTCTCTCAAACTTTGGAGTGTTGGAAAATATGGCATCTATGATTCCTTCCAGTTCTGGCAGACTCCCTATGGGATAAGTCTTGTTTATGAGGTCAGATTGAACTAAGCATTCTTAAGTAGGTTGGGACCTTGGGTTAACTCCCTGGTCACGTGTCCCTATTGGTAACCCCTCTGGGGATCTTTCCTTTCTACCTTGCTTCTTCACCTGATCACTTCACATGCATCTATTCACCCCTCCCCATGCTTGTGTTTCAGCTCTACAGTTTGATCAAACCTTCCTTGAAATTAGTAGATTCTACACTACGAGATTCCATAGCCAGTAAGTATGTGCTCTCAGAAATCTCCTTCCTCCATCTGTAAGTGGCTGAGTTACTCAGACCATTGCCTTTTTGGCCATTGTTACACTGGAAGTTTTAAGTATTTCACAAGAAAAACAAATAGATTTCTTAGTTCTGGTTCAGAGGTGCCAGTCTCCTCACACTGAATGGGCTGGGCACAGTCCATGGTATTCAATGGTTCCCTCTGCTATAGTACTAAGCTTATCACTCCCTCTCTAGTATTATGTCTCTCCCAAAATTGAATGAGCTGTGGATTGAATAAATGAATGAAAGAATTAATCAATCAATGTAGTGACCAATTGAGTACATTTGGAGGATTCTAATGCTCCAACCCAATAGAAATATATTCAAACATATCCTGTACATTCCTTCTCTTGTGGAGTAAAGATATCTTTCATCAGTACCATGAGATAGAGAACTGGATGAATGGCAGCTCTTCTGAGTCCCCTAGCCCTTTCTTCTAGTGCCCCTCAGCCATATTCTCCATCTTCCAATGTTAAAAGTGGGTGGAAGTCACCACCAGGAGCTCTAATCTCTCTTGCACACCAACACTTTGAGACAAATGCTTTCTTTAAGGTCACCTGTACTTGGGACAGAAGCTTGAATAAACCTTCAATTAAAGGACAACAAGCTTTGCCCTCAAAACAGGTAAGTGGTCTATTTTCCTTTGATTTACTAAGCTTGCAAAGAACTTTTCTGGACTAGGGGAATATTAGAACCTAAAATACCAAATCCTAGAATCCAGATCAATGCATCCCAGAGACTTAAAGCTGCAGAGGATCTTAAAAACAATACCAGACTAACATTCACCTTAAACAGGAATCAACATTTCCAATAAGGGATGAAAACTTGAAAATTAGGATATTGAGGTGGGGGAAATTGGAATAAAAGGCAAGATCAGCAACATTTTTTAACAAGTGGAGATTACCCCCTGTTCCTTGGCCCCAGTCTCCCTTCATAATACGATATTTCTCATCTGGGAAGTGCTTAGGCCAAGTGCTAAAGAGCACACATCATGAGTCATTCAAGTATTCAGAGTGGAAAGAGCTCTGACGTGGGAATCAGGATGCCTTGGTTCTAATTCTAGCTCTTTCCCTGCCTGGCCATGTGACTGTGGGGAAGTGCCTTCTCCTCTCTGTATTTCAATTTCTTCTCCTGTAAATTGAGGAGGCCCTCTCTGAGTCCTTCCACTTCTCATGCTCTATGTTCTAAGACCCTTTCCAGTACTGAGAGTCTTTTCTGAGGTTTTGACTAGCTCTACCTTTCTAACAAGGTGTTCTAGGTATGCATATGTGTCTGCCCTGGTTCTGGTCCCTACCTCAGTAGGTTCTATTCTCAGCTTGAGGTTGGGTGGGTGGTATCTGGGCAGAAATAAGGCAGGAACAGTGGGTGGGATTCTTGGCCAGGGGAAGAAGATGACAGTTTCCTGTGCTGATTTTTCTCCTGCTCCTCTCCTGCTTCAAGTTTCTCAAGGCCAGAGGACAAATTGCTGGATTCAGTATCAAATGAGATGAAATGTTTTCTCTTCGCAGGAATTTTCCAGGATTTCTTTTCTTGGGTGTGGAACCACACTACAAACCTGAAGATTTTCTCTGGAGAGCATGTTCTTTCCTCCTGATTCCTTTTACAATAAACTCCTCATTGTCTCAACATTAGTGGAGTGGTCATTGCTTGTTCTCCCTGTCCCTGATCTAATTCCTTCAAGTTAGTAATAGTTGGGTTTGGGTATGCATGTGTGTGTGTGTGTGTGTGTGTGTGTGTGTGTGTGTGTGTGTGTGTGTGTGTGTGTGTGTGTGTGTGATGTTGAAGCTCCCAAGGGCAATGGCTGAGCCCAGGGAGGAGTACTTAAAATGTGCTTACTCCATCTCTCCATTCAGGACTTTGTTGGTAAGTTGTGGGTAGTGGCCAATGTAGAAGCATAACAGAGAATAGTAGCCCCAAAGGCAAATTCACTTGGTGAAGGACTTATTGAAGTTAATACCACTCTTATGTGTAGTTAAAGTAATCTGGTGACCAAGATGTAATTGGAGTTGAGAAGACTGAGAAACTGGGAGGAAATCAAATGGTTTCAGAGATCATAGAAGGAGATGTGAAGAAAAAGTCATTGCATCAGAGACTGGATTTATTGGAGGAGGGGTAGAGTAACCTCAAAATCCAATACTGATAGCAACACAAGTATGGAAAGCATCAAGTGAGTCATGCTGAGCAATTCATGGCAGAAGGAAAGTCCAAAAGTAGCAGCAGGCAATAATTAGAATGCTCCTTTTTTCTAAAGTATGTGTAATATTTATTAAGTTTAATTCATTTGCTAATATATCAAAACCCACTGAACATACCAAATGGTTTCCAAATTTAAAAGAATATGTTACACTTGTAAAAAAATAAATTTATATTTCTAAAGCAGCTTAATTACATTTTAATGTCAATTTCAAAGAGACAAATGTAAGAAATTTAAATAGCTGATTTTAAATATCCCTACAATATAAACTGGCTGAATTAGTTAAGGTATCAAACATTCTACTATCTTAATATGTTTTAAAAGATATTTTAAAAGTTATTTGTTCCTAAATATTTATAATTTTATATTATTTCCACAGCTATAATAATTGTATATAATTTATACATAGTAATTTTACATTCATATATTGTAAACATAATTTCAATACTCAAAATCTAAATAATCCAATACTGCACAATTATATTAAAAAAATAAAAAGAGGACAACTTTTGTCTTGAAGTTTCTTATGAATAGTGAGAAAAGCTTTCCTATTAAAGGTACCATATGCACATCATTCACAGAGTATAAATGAACATATTCTGAATATAATGCCTGGATTGCAATTTGTATTGTTAGAAGAAACTCATGAATTTAGATCAAAGATTCTCCTGAGTATTTCAACATTTATATTGCATTCATCGAACATCACTGAGGAATGATATGTTTCACATAAATTAAACTTCAAGCTAACTTAAGCTTAAGCTTTTACACACTTTTGGGGGGGTGTTGGGTAAGATAACAAAAAAACACTTTTTGGTTTCCAAAATACACTAAATATTTCCTTTCTTTACTTACTGAATATAACTAAACTTTTTCCTATCAATTCATTGTAATCAGTTAATGAATTGTGATAAAGGGCAGTGATGCCCTGCTAAAGCATTGAGGTATATAGTGACATTTGCCCCTACCACAAATGGTCTCAGACTTCTATACATTCATAGTTTTCTGCTTCTGTTCTTGTTTTGTTTTTAAATCATTCATTTAAATCATTCTTTTGTCCCCTTTCCTGATGTCATTTCATAGGCTTTCAGAATCTGTCAAAATTTCTCCTTATTTTCCACATATGTACTTCCTCTCAACAGCTGCAATTGCTTGTATGCTTCACCTGAAATATAGTAAGTGCTTCCTTTAAATGTTCTTCACTCCAGTAGGCAACACAGAATAGTATTTTGGTATTTGCCTCAGAGAGAATTGCTAACTCTTTGTCCTGACTCTACTTGCCTGGGCTTTTGTTCTGGGGATAGGGGTGAAAGATAAATAACCAGGCTGAGAGAGGGTGTCAAAAGAGAAGACATCTTCAGGAAAGAGCTAAGCTTTAGTGAGCACCAGAAGTTAAAAGGAATGTGAGAAGTGATCTAGGATGAAAAGGGATATGTCTCCTGCAGAGAATGATTCCTGAGGATGGAGTACCCTTAGGATGGACAGAGGAGCATAGATATAGTGAAAGGTTATGTGGTGAATAATTTATATTAACTAGGGGGCAGCTAGGTGGAGCAGTGGATAAAGCGCAGGCCCTGGATTCAGGAGGACCTGAG
The DNA here is from genome assembly GCF_019393635.1 of Dromiciops gliroides. Classification (NCBI taxonomy): domain Eukaryota; kingdom Metazoa; phylum Chordata; class Mammalia; order Microbiotheria; family Microbiotheriidae; genus Dromiciops; species Dromiciops gliroides. Next base: position 371,405,687 of record NC_057862.1, read on the forward strand.
TTCAAATCTGGCCTCAGACACTTGACACAAGCTGTGTGACCCTGGGCAAGACACTTAACCCTCAATGCCCTGTCAAAAAATAAAATAAAATAAAAAATAATAACTAGGGAACAAATCTGAGATATGTGATTAGGGGTTTTTTTGTGTTTTTTTTTCAAACAAACATTCATTTTATTTTTTCCAGTTACATGTAAAGGTAGTTTTCAACATTCATTTTCATAAGGTTAGAGTTCCAAAATTTTCTCCTTGCCTCCTTTTCCTCCCCCCTCCACATGACAGCAACGAATCTGATATATGAACAATCCACAAGTGCTCTTTTTATCAGTTCTTTCTCTGGGAGTGGATAGTAAGCTTCATCATTAGTACCTTGGGATTGTCTTGGATCATTGTATTGCTGAGAGTCATTAAGTCATTCACAATTGCTCATTGAACAATACTGCTGTCAAAATGTCCTCCCAGTTCTGCTTCACTATACATCAGTTCATATGAGTCTTTACATATTTTTCTGGAATCATCCTACTTGTCATTTCTTATAGCACAATAATATTCCATCACAATCATATACCACAGCTTCTTCAGTCATTCCTCAATTAATGGACATTCCATTGATTCCCAATTCTTAGCCACCACAAAGAGTTGCTATAAATATTTTTTGTATAATTTTTCCCTTTTCTCTTTTTCATGATTATTATTGTTATTTTCCTCCATCCTATTCCCTTCCCCATGATATTTATTCTATTATCTATCTTCTTTCACCCTATCCCACTTCAAAAACAATTTGCTTCTGTCTGTCCTCTCCCCCAATCTGCCCTCCCTTCTTTTGCCCCTCTTTCTGTATTCCCTTCCCCTCCTATTTTCCTGAAGGGTTAGGGAGATTACTCCACCCAATTGAGCTCTTTGAGCTAGCTGAGCAGCAAGCAAGTTTGGGGTTTGAGTCAGTCAGTCTTTGCTAGAGTCAGGGAGCTTATTAGTTTTCTCTTTCTCATTGTCCCTGGCTTTATTAAATTCACCTGTGTTGAAAATTTTGTTCTCTTTAATAAAACCTGTTTTCTTTGTAGAAAAGAGGATGTTAATCTCCTTTCTTATTAGTCTTGGAGAAATAACTTAAAACAGGCAATTTGGAAGGGAGGAAACTTTGGAACTAGAGGTCTCTCATTATTTTCTGGACCCCAATATTACAGCGAGCCACCCATTTAAAATTTGGCCATTACATATTGGTTGAGCCAGCCATGAGTTAACAAACCTGGTGGATCTCTTTAACCCTCCTACTGCCTCCCTCATTTAGCCAATATACCTTACTTTTAAGAGCCTCTGAAAGCCTTACCTTAAGAGAAAAGCCAGTACATTTTAAACAGTACCATGATTGAATATTTTTCTTTCCTCATGCTTTGTCTCAATGTAGTATTTTTGGACTACATAATGTCCAGGTTCAAACAGATGATCTACTCAGTATTTTCTAGTAGTCTTACAGGCTTTCTCCTCATCTATATAGGATGAAACCTTTGGCATATGGAGTAGGAGAGTCTGTCCCCATCACCAAGCACATGTCTAATGTTACTCGGAGAATTATAAATAAGTGTGAACCTTACTATGGTAGTATAATCATAGCTCTAGTGATAATAAATTTTACTCTTTCTATTAACAATATTGTGATGTGGCATTTTCTCATAAAAAAACTGGAAAGAAAGAAAATACTGTGACCACAGTAGGCCACCTGTTCAGAGAGAAGGTAAGAAAGCTCCCTCTGCTGGAGATGACCTGAGTAATTTCAGTATGCATCTCATTGGTTTTCCTACCTAAAGAATCTCCTTTCTCCAGGGAGAATTTGGATTTTAAGATGATAGTTTTGAATAATGTGTTCATGTTTTCTCCAAAGCCAATAAATGAGGATCACATTGCCAGGCGACATACTTGGATCATCCATTTGATAGACAAATTAAACCAGAATATTGACCTCCTCTAATTAAGCCTAAAAGAAGCATCAGCCCTAAAGGTCACATGTTGAGTCATTACTGAGTGGAGTCATTGTAAGATTTTTGAATAGAAGAGTGACATGTGGAGGCAAGGCCTTTGTTTTTAGAAGATGAGTTTGGCAATGTGTCCATTATGGATTGAAGAGAGTAGAGAATGCTGGCACAGAGATCTGTAAGGAGGCTTTTGCAATACTCTATGTAGAGAACAGAAACAGGCACCATACCTTTCATGACTACATTCAGGTGAAAAGTACTAAGCCAAACAAGGGATAAGAGTGGTCATAAGGTACAACACAACACCCATAAAAATCTAACATCCAAGATATTTGGGTAATATATACAAATTAACAAAAGCATATGAATCTGTGTAGATTCCCAAAATATCTTGGATGTTAGCCTTTTATTGGTGCTACTTGATGCCAATATTTTTACTACTCCAGTATTTTTCTTAGTAATTGGTATTGATTTTAGTCATGCAAAAGATTTTTTAATTAGTTGAGAATTTTCAAAATAATAAAATACTTTTATTTAAAAAAAAGAATTTTCCCCTAGGTGATGAGAAAAGGTATATTACCTTCTTCTGATCACATACTAATAGATAGGTGGTCAAAGCATATGAACTATTGTTAAAAGAATTACAAACTATTCATAATCATGAAAACATGTTGCATATTGTTAATCCTAGGAGAAATGCACATTGAAAGAACTCTGAGCTTTTAGCTCATTCCTACCCGATTGACCAAAAAAAAAAAAAAAAATGAAGGACACCATCAATACAGGGCCTGTGAGAAGATAGGTCACATTGCACTTTTGTGTGTATGTGTGTTTTAGTGAGGCAATTGGGGTTCAGTGACTTGCCCGGGGTCACATAGCTAGTAAGTGTTAAGTTTCTGAGGCTGGATTTGAACTCAGGTCCTTCTGAATCCAGGGCCAGCACTCTATTCACTGTGCCAACTAGCTGCCCCCACATTGAATTTTTGTAAACAAACTTTATTGTCAAACTCTTTGTGTTTGTGTTCAACCCTCCTTAATCTGATTCAGAGAAATATGAAGTCATGAGATGTCCACTCTACCACTCCACCCAACCATGTTCAGATAGAGATATAGTTATATAGATATAGATGTAGATATAGATATAGATATAGATGGATTCCTATATGAAAATTATGCAAAATACTAAACTTCTCCTCCTTCTTCCTCATTTCTTCAAAGACAAAACTAAAAGTATCTCCCAAAAGTAAGGGATTAGGTGCTTAGAGAGGATGATACCTCTAAAAAAAGTGTTGTGCTTCCGAGGATGAGTATTCCTTATCAAGAGAAGTGGATGAGAAGATCCAGAAGGCAGCCTACATTGAGAATGGTGGCACAGCATGAACACAGGAAAGATATGTCAGGGGAAATGGGTAAGAAAATCATGATGAGGTGGGCAGGAGGACTGGAATGAACTGCATGATCAGGAATACAGGAACATTTCTGTCTCAGGGCAATACTTCTGCCCCAACTGCTGAATGAATTATGCTTCTGTAAGTGAGGCACAACAGGGGAAAAAATCAGAAGGGAGAAAAATCTTTAAGTCGTTTCCATAAAAACTCAAAGGGAGAACTCAAAATGAATACTTTAGATGCGTTAGTTCCATGAAGAAAATAGAAACTAAACAAGGAAATGAACCATGAATCAAGGAATAAAAGCTTAGAGTAGGCAGAAATTGGAAATAATTAATGAAGAAAGTGAAGGGGGAAAATGTTTTTAGAGAAAGTGGCATGAAAAATGCAAAGAAGCTGAATAAGAAAAGAGGAAAGAAGATTTTATTTAACTTCAGAGGAGAAGAAAGAGAAGACTTAGATAATTAGATAAAGGGAAAAAAGGAAAAGGAATGAATAAATTTAGTAAAATTCCAAAACTAGGAAAAGAGGATTGAAGGAGAGGGGAAGAGACCTTATGGGATAGAGTGCTTTTAAATTAGATTAAGCAAAAATAACTGAGGAACCAAAGTGTTTTTTTTTTCCACAGAGGAAGAGGAACAACAATAAAAACAATTCATAAAAAATAGGGGAAATGAAGGAAAATACAAATTTAACTCACAACTTTAAATGTCAATGGTTTAAACAATGTAATAAAACAACAGAGTGAACGATTAAATAAGAAAAAAATCTCTTGATAATGTTACTTACAAAAGATGAAACTAAAATGCAAAGACATACATAAAACAAAAATGAAAGCTAGGAACAAAATTTAATATATATTAGATGAAATAAAAAAAGCACAACTTACAATCATACTATAAGACAAAGCAAAAGCAAAAATTCACAACATAAATATGGATAGTATTTTATGCTAAAAAAAATTTCCATGGATAACAAAGAACAATAGTAATCTTCTATGCTCCAAATGCCTTATCCTCTAAATATATGCAGAAAAAAATTAACAAAATTTAGAAGATGACAGTCACTTTTCAGTTCTAGACAAATATAGAGGAAGATAAAAAGAAGGTGTAGATTTGAATAAATTTCTGAAAGAGATTGAGCTAAATGATCTATGGCATTTTCTAAATAGAACTGCTAAAAATTATACATCTTTCTTACCTGCAAAAAGAACTTTTATACAAATTGACCATCTATTGGGGGCAGAGAGATATAGCAAATAAATATAGAAAGGCATATTTTGTGAAATGTGTCCTTTACATATCATAACACTATAAAAATATCTATTAGTTCAGCAATAACAACAACAAAGAGAAATCCAACTGAAGAATTAACAAAGAACTTCTAAATAATGAAAAGGTCAAAAAACAGATCATATAAATTATAACTATATGGAAGAAAATGATAATTTTGATAAAAATGAAACCAGAATTTCTAAGATACAGTTAAAATTATTCCCAGGGGGGAGATTTTTTATCAAAAAATACATTAACAAAATAGAAAAAGGAAGAATTATTGACCTTAATATGCATTTAAATATTAGAAAGCCAACAAATAAACCCAGAATGATCACATGAGATTTTTAAAATTAAAGGAGTAATAGATAAATTTCAAACAAAAAAAATTATAGAAATAACAAATAAAATGGAAACTGCTTCTTTGAAAATATTAAGGAAATTGATAAACATTTAACTATTCTTATTTAATAGAAAAGGGTAGAGGACTGAATTGAGAAAATAACAAATGAACAAGAAAAAAAATCACAACAAAATGAAAAAGAATAAAAAACATTAATAAAATCTACTACTGATAGTTATATGGTACCTCAAAAGAATTGACAAAAGAAAAAGGGAAAAAATGTAAAACAACCAAATTAACAGAACACCAGGCAGAGTTCTTAAGTAAATAAATATGAGAAAAAAGAAAGAGAGAAAATGAACTAGCTGTAAAAGGATTACCAAAAGAAAAAAATTCCTGATCTAGATGGATTCACAGGAGAATTCTATGAAACTTTTAAAGAATTCCAATACTACACAAATTATCCTCAAAGACTGAGACCAAAAGGAGACCTATCTTCTTTTATGGCATAACTAGAGACCTAATAAATGTCAGGGAAGGATAAAGCAAGAAAGAACTGTAGGGCAGCTAGGTGGCACAGTGGTTAAAGCACCAGCCCTGGATTCAGGAGGAACTGAGTTCAAATCTGGCCTCAGACACTTGACACTTACTAGTTGTGTGACCCTGGGCAAGTCACTTAACCCTCACTGCCCTGCCCCTCCCCTCCAACAAAGGAACTGTAGACCAGTATAATTCATGGATAGTAATTCAATATATTTAACTATAGTCTTTTGCTGTCAATTTGCTCAAAGCAATTTATATAAGAACTCAGGTATTCTGACCAACTAGGATTAATACCAAGGAGGCAAAGATGTGTCAATATTAGAAAAATGATCTTCAGAATCAATCATTTTTCTAAAGTCCAAAACACACAGGATCATTTCAATAGATGAAGGGGAAAAAGTTTAACACTCAGTTTTTGTTAGAAACCTTACAAAGTATAAGCAAAAAATGAACCTTTTTAATACCATAAAAATATCTATATGAAACCAAAAGCACGCATCATTTACACTGGGAATATATTAGAAGTTTTACCAATAAATATAGGGGAAAAGCAGGAATACACACTCTACATTCTATTATTTCATATAATTTTACAAATAATAGGAATAAAAAATAACAATTTCCATTACTGCAATTATTGTGTATGTTATTTTCCTGGCATGTAAATTGAAGATACCTTGTTGGAAAAGAGCAGCAATTTTCCTTCCCTGTTGTCTCTCTCACCATTTTCCTTGCCCTACTACCAATTCAGGACAAGCAATTTCCTTAGGTCTTAAGAAAAATTTGAGTCAACTAATTTATACTAATGTCATTAACACTTGAACTTCTCAGTGGTGATTAGAATCTATGGTATTGAGCGCTCCAAAAGATATTGAATAGTATATAATCCAAGATTTCTGTTTAAAGATGAGGAAACTGGAGTCCAATAAGTTTAAAAGCCTTAAGGGGCAGCTAGGTGGTGCAGTGGATAGAGCACTGGCCCTGGAGTCAGGAGGACCTGAGTTCAAATCTGGGCACAGACACTTGACACTTACTAGCTGTGTGACCCTGGGCAAGTCACTAAACCCCAATTGCCTCACTAAAAAAAAAAAAAAAAGACTTAGAGAAAGTCATAGGTAGCAAATAAAACTTTTTTTTTATTTTTATTTTTTGGCAAGGCAATGAGGAAGATGATGTCTAAGCTCTTTCCTTGATCATGGTTTTAAGGTAGACGAATAATTTTCAAATTATCTCTCCTGGGCCTATTTTCCAGGTCAGCAGTTTTTCCCAGAAGATATTTCACATTGCCCTCTATTTTTTTATTCACTTGGATTTGTTTTATTGTGTGTTGGTTTCTCATAAAGTCACTGGCTTCCATTTCTTCAATCCTAATTCTTAGGCAGTTATTTTCATCAGAGAGCTTTTCCATTAGGCTTTTCAAGCTGTTGACTTTTTTCTCATGTCTTTCCTGCATCACTCTCATTTCTCTTTCCATTTTTTCCTCTACCTCTCTAATATTATCTTAAAAGTCCTTTTGGAGCACCTCTGTGTCCTGAGACCAATTCATATTTTTATTGGAAGCTTTAGATATAGGGGTCCTGATGTTGACATCTTATTCTGAGGGTGCACCTCGGTCTTCCTTGTTACTGAAGAAACTTCTTTGGTCCTCACCTTTCTCTGTCTGCTCATCTTGCCTTTCTTTTACTAGACTTTAAGCTCCTTAAAGTGGGGAACTGTTTCCAGGCTGCAGTATCCCAAACTTAAGAAGTCCTAGGTGGCATGATTTAAGAAGGATCAGGTTCTTCACTCGCCTGGCCTGTTCCCTGGTCTATAGATGACCCCAGACCAACTTGCTAATCAACCAACTTTGTGTGTTGTGGTTGTTAGCTTTGACAAGCCTGTCCCCCTCCCCCACCTGGGCCACTGCTCCTCAAGCCTTCCTCCTAGTTCTCAGCAGGGGCGAAAAATCCAAGTTCTGCCTCAGCACCAGCATAGATACCGGCAGTCTCCCCCCTGCCCAGGGCTCAGCACTCTGACCAGACTGTGAGCTTACTTCCAGACAACACTGGTGCTTCAGCTGATTCAGAGGCTCTGGGGGCCTCCTTCTCTGGTGAGGCCTTCTTGGGACTGGATCTGTATCAGGGTGACTGTGGGGTTGGGCTTGACTCCTGTATCAGCACAGCAGCTCCCTCCTTCTGACCTTCCAAGCCGTTCTTGGTTAGATGATTTCAGCACATTCTTCTGTGAGTTTGCTGTTCTAGGCATTTTCCTATGGTGTTGTTTGGATGTTTTTTGGTGCGATCGTGTTGTGAGTTCAAGAGCTCACTGTCTCTCCATTACCCAGATTCTTGAGCCATATAGATTTCCAATTAAAAACTTAGGACACAACTGCAGAAAGATAGAATACAATTAACACAGGATGATAAGAATTAATTTCCAGGAGTTTCACAAATGTCATTCTAACCATCCATGGACTGGCTAATTCAAACTTATAAAAGATTATTTAAAAAAATATACAGGGGCAGCTAGGTGGCACAGTGGATAGAGCACTGGCCCTGGAGTCAGGAGTACCTGAGTTCAAATCCAGCCTCAGACACTTAACACTTACTAGCTGTGTGACCCTGGGCAAGTCACTTAACCCCAACTGCCTCACTAAATATATATATATATATATATATATATATATATATATATATATATATATATATATATATATATACAAACATTCCCTGAACATACAGAAAAAATAATTCTCCTCCCCCTTTCAACCACCTCAGTCTCTGGATCACAGTCTCTGTTCCAAATCCAAAACCCTCCTTGGGCCTGAGTCCCAGTCAACAAGGCTTCTCAGGGTTTCCATGCTGGGCTGGCTGGCTACATCACTTCACCTGCAATCCTGGTTCCCAAGTCATCATATCTACCTGGGTCCATGAAGATCACCCCCAACACCTGAAACTGAGGACAAACCACACAGAACAGAAATAAAAGAGAGGGAGGAGGGGCAGCTAGATGGCTCAGTGGATAGAGCCCTGGAGTCAGGAGTACCTGAGTTCAAATCCAGCCTCAGACACTTAACACTTACTAGCTGTGTGACCCTGGGCAAATTACTTAACCCCAATTGCCTCACTAAAAAAAAAAAAAGAGAGAAAGAGAGAGAGGAGGAAAAAATTCCCTTATCCCCTCACCATCTCAGTTCATGGCATGAATGCTCAACACAGTAGATAAGAGCTGCCTAAAATAAAGAAGCAAATAAATCAATAAAGAGCAAGGCAACAAGACAGCATAGCAGAAAAACAGACCCCCCCCCCAAAGATGCCAAAAGCAAGCATTATTGAAAAGGAAAATGGTTCAGTCTTCCTATTTCTAAAGATGCAGGAAGCCCATAAAGGAGGCTACCCCCAGGTCCTAGACCCACTCTGGTGAAAGGGAGAAGGAGCCTCCAAATTATGCAATTTGGACATGCTCCCAAGGCCCCTCAATGACATCTCCATATTAAGACTATCCATGCCCAGGGAAGCTTGGCTTACATCATCAAAAGGATTTAACCCAAAGAAGAAGAGGGGAGGGCAGCTAGGTGGCCCAGTGGAAAAAGTACCAACTCTGGATTCAAGAGGACCTGGGGGGGGGGGCGGAGCCAAGATGGCGGAGAGGAAGCAGCAAGCTGCCTGAGCTCTCCTTCTGTTCCCTCAAAACAAACATTAAATCAAGCCTCTGGACGGATTCTGAAACTACAGAACCTGCAAAGAGACAGAGAGACACAGTCCTCCAACCAGAGATAAGTTAGAAGACTTCAGGAAAAGGTTGGTCTGACTCGGGCAAAAGGGAAGCCCAACGCAGGGCAGCAAGCCAGCGCCGAGGGGGTCGGGGCAAGTCAGCAGGAGCTGCGGGCCACGGCCGAAGAACTGAGGCCCCTGGAACCTGGTTCAAAAATCTGGTGGCCAAGAAGGACAGTGGAAAAAACTACCTGCACCGGCCAAGAGGGCCACAAACCGGTCAGGCGGGATCAGACACCGGGGTTCCGCGCCTGGCTGGCCGAGCACAATCAGACAGGAAGTGCAGGGTGGGGGATCTCCACACACCATAAAGGCCTCAGAGTAAAAAGCCGGTCACACAGCACCCATACCCCTGCACAAGAAGTCCAAAACAGGGACCCTGGTTCCCCCAGAGCAGACCTCAACTTAAAAAATAAATAAATAAGCTGCAATAATGAGTAAGAAGCAAAAAACAGCCCTCTCCATTGAGAGCTTCTGTATCAATAGGGAAGAAGCCAACACAAACTCAGATGAGGACAATAGCCTCAAATTGAACAAGCCATTAATGAACTCCCTAAGAAAAAAATCCCCAAGGCCAGATGGGTTTACGGGTGAATTTTACCAAACATTTAAAGAACAATTAATTCCAATATTATACAAATTATTTGGAAAAATAGGTGAAGAAGGAGTTCTACCAAATTCGTTTTATGACACAAATATGGTGGTGATACCAAAACCAGGCAAAGCAAAAACAGAGAAAGAAAATTATAGACCAATTTCACTAATGAATATTGATGCTAAAATCTTAAATAAGATATTAGCAAGGAGGTTACAGCAAGTGATCACCAGGATAATACACTATGACCAGGTGGGATTTATATCAGGAATGCAGGGCTGGTTCAACATTAGAAAAACTATTAACATAATCAACCACATCAATAAGAAAACCAACCAAAATCATATGATTATCTCAATAGATGCAGAGAAAGCTTTTGACAAAGTACAACCATTCCTAATAAAAACACTAGAGAGTTTAGGAATAGGGGGAGCTTTCCTTAGAATAATAAACAGTATCTACCTAAAGCCATCAGCAAGTATTATATGCAATGGAGATAAATTAGATGCCTTCCCAAAAAGATCAGGGGTGAAACAGGGATGTCCATTATCACCCCTATTATTTAATATTGTCCTAGAAATGTTAGCTTTAGCAATCAGAGAAGAGAAAGGAATTAAAGGAATTAGAATAGGCAAGAAAGAAACAAAATTATCACTCTTTGCAGATGATATGATGGTATACTTAAAGAATCCTAGAGAATCAACTCAAAAATTACTTGAAACAATTAACAACTTTAGCAAAGTAGCAGGATATAAAATAAATCCACATAAATCATCAGCATTTCTATACATGACCAACAAAGTCCAGCAGCAAGAGATAGAAAGAGAAATTCCATTTAAAATAACGGTAGATAATATAAAATACTTGGGAGTCTACTTGCCAAGACAAACCCAGAAACTCTATGAACACAACTACCAAACACTCTTCACACAAATCAAATCAGATCTAAATAATTGGAAAGATATCAATTGCTCATGGATAGGCAGAGCTAATATAGTAAAAATGACAATACTGCCTAAATTAATTTACTTATTCAGTGCCATACCAATCAGACTACCTAAAATTTATTTTATACAGCTAGGAAAAATAATAACAAAATTCATCTGGAAAAACAAAAAATCAAGAATATCCAGGGAAATAATGAAAAAAAATTCACAGGAAGGTGGGTTAGCGGTACCAAACCTGGAGCTTTACTATAAAGCAGCAGTCATCAAAACTATCTGGTACTGGCTAAAAAATAGAGTGGTAGATCAATGGAATAGGCTAGGCTCAGGAAATGCAGTAGTAAATGACACTAGTAATGTAGTGTTTGATAAACCCAAAGACTCCAGCTTCTGGGATAGGAACTCAGTATTTGACAAAAACTGCTGGGAAAACTGGAAGATAGTATGGCAGAAATTAGGCATAGACCAACATCTTACACCTTATACTAAAATAAGGTCAAAATGGATATATGATTTAGACATAAGACGTGATACCATAGGTAAATTAGGAGAGAAAGGAATAGTGTACCTATCAGATCTTTGGAAAGGAGAACAGTTTTTGACCAAACAAGAGATAGAGTATATTATAAAATGCAAAATGGATGATTTTGATTACATTAAATTAAAAAATTTTTGTACAAACAGAAGCAATGCATCCAAAATTGGAAGGGAGGCAGAAAGCTGGGAAACAATTTTTGAGGCCAGTGCTTCTGATAAAGGCCTCATCTCTAAAATATATAGGGAATTAAATCAAATTTATAAGAATCCAAGTCATTCCCCAATTGAGAAATGGTCAAAGGATATGAACAGGCAGTTTTCTGATGAAGAAACCAAAGCTATCTATTCCCATATGAAAAAATGCTCTAAATCACTATTGATTAAAGATATGCAAATTAAAACAACTCTGAGGTACCACCTGACACCTATCAGATTGGCTAAAATGACAAAAAAGGAAGATAATAAATGTTGGAGAAGCTGTGGGAAAATTGGAACACTAATGCATTGTTGGTGGAGCTGTGAGCTGATCCAACCATTCTGGAGAGCAATTTGGAATTATGCCCCAAAGGGCGATAAAGCTGTGCATACCCTTTGACCCAGCAATTCCACTTTTAGGTCTTTTTCCCAAAGAAATCATGGAAGGGGGAAAGGGACCCACATGTACAAAAAAATTTATAGCTGCTCTTTACGTGGTAGCAAGGAATTGGAAGTTGAGGGGGTGCCCATCAATTGGGGAATGGCTGGACAAGTTGTAGTATATGAATACAATGGAATACTATTGTGCTGTAAGAAATGATGAGCAGGAGGAGTTCAGAGAAACCTGGAGGGTCTTGTGTGGCCTGATGATGAGTGAGATGAGCAGAACCAGAAGAACATTGTACACAGTATCATCAACATTGAGTTTTGACCTACTGTGATGGACTACATTCTTCTCACCAATGCAATGGTACAGAAGAGTTCCAGGGAACTCATGATAGAAGAGGATCTCCAAATCCAAGAAAAAAAAAAAAAGAACTGTGGAGTATAGATGCTCATTGAACCATACTATTTCTTTTGTTTTGGGTGCTGTTGTTTTTTTTTTTTTCTATTTTGAGGTTTTGCATCACTGCTCTGATTTTTTCTCTTGTAACAGGATTAATGCAGAAATAGGATTAATGTTATTATGTGTATATATATATATGTGTGTATATATCTATATCTATATGTATATAGATATATAGATATGTAGATATAACCTATATCAGATTACCTGCTGTCTAGGGGAGGGGGGAGGGAGGGGAGGGAGGGAGAAAAATCTGAAATTGTAAAGCTTGTATAAACAAAGGTTGAGAACTGTCTTTACATGTAACGGAAAAAATAAAATACCTTATACATAAAAAAAAATGCTTAAAAGTAAAAAAAAAAAAAAAGAGGACCTGAGTTCAAATCAGGCCTCAGATACTTGACAGTTACTAGCTGTGTGATCTTGGGCAAGTCACTTAACCTTAATTGCCCTGCAAAAAACCCACAAGAACAAAAACAAAGCAAAACAAAAGAAAAAGAGGAAGAGGGGAGGAAGAAATTCATCTCTCTCTAGTTGCTCCTCAAGCTACATTAGAGGACCATAGATTTGGAAAGAATCTCAAAAGGTTCATTCCCTTCAATTCAGATGGCACAACTAGTCATAATGAAAATAGCAAAATGGCAAAAAGATTAGAACTGTCCAAAAGTGCAATTCTTTCTTCCATGAAATAGAGGCTTCCCCTTCTTTATAGACCGTCAAAAAGAGACTAGAAATTCACTTGTCTTAGTTACATGTCATAATATATAACTATTGGGATTTCTAAAAGATATGATCTGTATTTGGGCATGGAGATCTCCCTCATCTTGGGTGGAATCTACATCCTTTCTCTGATGTCTTTTTTGTAAACCCAGATTTGAGTGACTTAAGCCACCATCCCCAGACTTCATTGTAATGCAACAGACTTCCAATCATGTCGACCAATTAGATTTGATTGCTATTGACCAATTAGATTTGATTGCTATGTGATGGAGTTCCTACAATTAGAAAGGTATATAAACAGTGAACCCACTACCATTACAGGTCTTTGGGCTGAGAGATGGTTATTGGCTATCCTTTTATTAATAACCTGCTGGCCTATTAATAAAATGATTAAATTACCCGGAAATTATGTATCTCATATTTTTAATCATCACTATAAAAGAGAGAAAAGGATCCATGTGTACAAAAATATTTATAGGAGCTCCTTCTGTAGTGTCAAAGAATTGGAAAATGAGGGCATGTCCAATTGGGGAAGGACTAAACAAATTATAGTATATGAATGTAATGGAATACTACTGTGCTATAAAAATGATGAGGAGGATGATTTCAGAAAAACCTGGAAAGACTTACATGAACTGATACTGAGTGAAGTGAGCAGAACCAAGAGAACATTATAGACTGTAACAGCAACATTGTGATAAGACCACTGTGATAGACTTAGCTCATCTCAGCAATAAAATGGTCCAAGACAATTCCAAAAGACGCATGATGAAAAATGCCCTCCATACCCAAAGAAACAACTATGGAGTCTAAATGAAGATCAAAGCATACTATTTTAAACTTTTTATTGTTGTTCTTTCTTTCTCATGGTTTTTCCCTTTTGTTCTAATTTTTCTTTCAAAACATGACTTATGTGGAAATTTGTTTAACATGATTGCTATCTTAGGGAGAGGGGAGATAAGGGTGAGAGGAAGAAAAATTTGGTACTCAAAATATTATCAAAAGGAATGTTGAAAAATATCTTTATATGTCATTGGAAAAAACAAAAATTAATTTAAAAAAGAAAGAAACTCACCAAAATAGGATGCTTCAGATTGCCCATATTCATTAAAGCTTCATTTATTGAATGGCAGATTGACATTAACATCTGTTTAACTAACCTATGGCTTGTTTTCCTCCCCCTCTGGCAATAAGGTCATCAATTATTGACTTTGGAGGATGTTTGGCAGCACCACAAGTAATATATACCAAACCATTTCCTTGAAATCTATAATCAATTCTGAGTTTCCTGCTTCCTCTGCATGGTTTTGCTATATAAGGACCTCTCCTATATGCAGATGCTAACAGGAGGAGACAGAGAGGGCCTGAATTCCTACTGTGATTCCTGCTGCTAAAGATTCAGGTGAGATGCACCACCAAGTTTTACCCTCCTGTGGGGTTCCAGGGCTAGGGAAGGAAACCTCTTTGCTACTCATATCCCTAGGGGACTTTCTAGATTCTTCCTTTCCCCAACCTACTCCCAGCTTGTACAATCAGGCCATATTAGGCAAGTGTTTTAGAGAACTCTGTTCTGATCAAGTATCTAAAGCAATTTTCATTAGAATTTATTAAAAATTATTACATTGTCTTTATTTCCCAGTTGTATCCTTCTCTCTTCTCCTACCTGGGAGCTATTCTTGGTAACAAAGAACAAGAGAGAAAAAGAATAATAAATAGGTTCAGCAAATCAAAGCAACAAATTAACCAAATCTGATGGAATATAGAATGTTCCAAAGTCATAGCCCAACATATAAAATAGGTATGTACATACATCCACATATATCCATATATTGGTACATATATACACTCATCTAATTATATATATATATATATATATGTATATACAGGTAGAAACATACTCATAGGTATACACATATGTAGATACATATACATACATCTGGATATACATGTATCTGGATGCACATACATGTAGTTTCATAAATGTACATTAATATGTACATTTTCTCCTCTCCTCTTCATGCCCAAGCTTGATCATTATAAGCACACAGTATTCAGATTCAAGAGTTGTCTTGTAATTATGTTTTCGTTTACATAGTTTTAATCATCAGGTACATTATTTTACTGATTCTGTTTACTTCATTTTGCATCCATTTATATGCCTTTCCATGCTTCTCTGCACCCTTCATGCTCATCAGGTTTTATGGTATAGCACCTTTCTACTACATACATCTACCATGATCACTTTAATCTTTCCGCAAGTGATGGGCATTGACTTCATTCCCAGGTCTTTACTACTACAAAAAGTATCACTGTAAATAATTCATTGTGTCTGAAAAATTTCTTTATTTTTCATCTCAGTAAATTGATAAATAGCATCTATTAGACATCCACTAGGTACCTGAAACTGTGCTAAGTGCTAAGGGTATATAAACCAAGGTGAGATTGTGCCCATTCTCAAGAAGTTTACAATTTAGTGGGGAAGATAACAGGAATATTGATATATTTAATATTGTTCAGTGATTTCAGTTCCATTTGGCTCTCTGTGACCTCATTGGGCATTTTCTTGGCAAAGATACTAGAATGGTTTGCCATTTCCTTTTCTGACTCATTTTATAGATGAGGAAACTGAAGCAAGGAGGGTTAAGACACTTGCCCAGGGTCTCATGGTCAGCTAGTCAGTGTCTGAAACTGGATTTGAATTCAAGAAGATGAGACTCCCTGACTCCAGGCCTGACTCTCTATCTCCTGCACCACCTAGCTTTGCTAACATAGGAATTTACATAATAGATGCCAGGTGCTTCTGGGGGAGTATGCATTGACTGCTTGGGGAGTGGGGGTACAAAAATACTTTATATACAAGGTGATGCTTGATGTAGGTATTGAAAATAAGTACAACTTATAAGAGGTAGAGGTGAAGAAGGTCTGCATTCCACATATATTAGAGAAACAATGTAAATGTCCAGAAATACAAATCTATGGAAAAGGAAAGAGAAGAGCATTTTGAATGGACCATGGAGTGCCTGAAGTAGAATAATGTGTTATGAGGTTGGAAAAAATTGATTGGGAGAAGGTTATAAAGGGCTTTAAATAAGCTTACATGTGCTCTGAGAAGTATTAGGGAACAATTAGAGTTCATTGAGAAGCACAGTGACATGGTCAGAGCCTGGCTTTAGGAGAGGTTGTCCTTTGGAAGTTTTATAAAAGATGGGGTTGGAGAGATCAATTAAGGCACTATTGCAGGAGTCCAGGCAAGAGGTGTTTAGGAACAAGGGTGGTTTTGAAGGGTTGAGCCCTGAAGATGTTAGAGAATCCCTTCACACAAGGGGCTCTGGTCTGGGCTCAAAGGGACTCCACCTGAAGGCCACAAAGCTATGGAGGGGAGGGATGGTTTCTCTCTTCCTGTCTCTATCCTTTCCTTAGAGGAAAACAATGAATCGGTAAACTTCTACATCAGAGGGTGTGGACATTTAAGTCACTTTCTTAAAATAATTTTCAATTAATTTCCAGAATGGCTGGACCAATGCACATTGCTATCGATAACATGCTAGTGTTCCTGCCTTTCTCTATTCTTCAGTGAGGCCACTGAAAAACCAAAAATTTACCTTGTTCAGCAGACCAATTGTATTTTCCTCTATAAATGACATAAAGTCTCCTACTAATAGGTAGTATAACTTTAATCAAATCCCTTAATCTATCTGGGTCCCTTTCTTCCTCTGCAAAAGAAGGTAGTTAGACTAGAGACCAAACAGCCAGGTGGTATGGTAGATAGGGCAATTCACTTAATCTCTGTTTGCCTCACTTTCCTCAACTGTAAAATGGGATTAGGAACAGCACCTACTTAAAAACATTGTTGTGCCTTTCAAACAAGATGATATTTATAAAGCCTTTAGTGCCTGGCACACCGTTGGTATGATAATATAAATGCTTAATTCCTTTTATTTCCTCCCTCTTCCACCAGGGTGTCTTCCACCAGACATTCATTGACTTCTGAAATGGAGCATTAGAAGGTGCTAAAATCATTTTATAGTAGAAATACATTTTGGAAAGAGACAGCATGGTAATTGGATAGAACTGTCCTACCAGTCAGGAAGACCTGAATTCAAAGCCTGCCTCTGACTTATTCTGGCTATGTGACCCTGAACAAGTTACTTACCCTCTCAGCAGCCCCAGGCAACTCCCTATTAGTCCTAGTTGTGCTGGAGATGGTGATCTACTTGCTAGTGAAATCACACAGCCAATCAAAACATCATGAAACCGCTGCCTTTAGAATTGACTCAATATGGTTATTTACAATATATACCGAATTTTATGGTTTACAAAATGTTTTTTTCAGGGAACACAATAGACTGTTTTGATTGAAGCCCAACTTCTTGCTGAGTATTATCAAAACATAAAACAAAAACATTCGACTATATTGGGGATTTCTAGGCACATGTCTAAGACCATAGTGGGTCTACTCTGGGAATCAGAGAATGTTAAAGTTAGAAGGGATGTTGTAACTAGAATATAGAACATCAGAGCTGGAAGGAGTCTTTGAACTATAAAACAGGAAGCAAGTGAGAAGCAGAGCTGGGGCTACAAGCCAGATCTCCTGACTCCCATTCCAATGTTCTTTGCCCCCACACCATGCTGCCTTTCTGCATGCACAGCTCTGAGGATAATATGATATCAGGGGAGCTAGAGAAGGGCCAAAGGATACAGGTATCCAGAAGCTGGAGGTGACTCTCAGGAAATTTGAAAAATGAAGTTTTAGGACAAAAGCAAAAGAAGTGGTATCTTGTACCACAAAAAACAAACACTCAGAGTTAGAACCTCAAAGATTTTTAGAAGCAGGAAATAGATTTGGGGAAAACAAATAAATTCAAGGGTTCCCACCAACTGAGCATGTGTATGACTCAGACCTAACCTAAGTGGAAATAATATCCTGGCCCTCCCCCCATAATTCTCCAACCACATACTTTGGGAACCCAGAAGGAGAAAAAGCATCCTGATCTGGAGAGAGCAGGGGGTGGAATGTCAGATTTCTTCTCTTACCTATTAACTAGTCCTTAAATTTTCTCTTTTCTGACAGGAAGAAAAAGTAAGAATGTTTAGGTAATAGTGACTATCACAAGCATTTCTGGGAGCAGAATTTTACTTTCCCTTTGTATTTGTTTTAAAAATGTATCTGAAATACAGATTTGTTCTTTTCATAGCAGGTATGAAGATCCTTCTAATTTGGGGCCTCATGCTTGGTGGCCTGTTCACACAGAGCTTGGCCCAACAGGAAACCTCTGAGTCCATCCAGTCACCAAAAGTAAGAAAAAAATGTGCAACAGGAACTTCAACAGCAGCTCCAACTGAGGCCCCAACAGAGGCCCCAACCGAGGCCCCAACCGAGCCCCCAACAGAGGCCCCAACCGAGGCCCCAAGAGAAGCACCAACAGCAGCTGGGACAACACAGACAACAGCTCAAACAACAAAAACAAGGCCAACACTGCCAAGGCCAACACTCCCATGGCCAACACTCCCAAGGCCAACACTCCCAAGGCCAACACTCCCAAGGCCAACACTCCCAAGGCCAACTCAGAAAGCATTCTCTTTAAAACTATTGTTAAATTTTACTGCTCGTAAGTTCTTCTCTGACCCAAGCCCCAGAGTTTTCCAGGAGATCACTAACCTGAAGTAGAAATGTCACCGTGAAGAAGGGTGGTAGTAGGTACTAAACAGTGAGAGGTGATTGTTTCAGGGTGGGTGCTGAGGTTTGGTGTGGGATCTCTTTGAGACCAATTAAGTAGAGGAAGAGAGGGGTTACTAAAGTCAAATGAGGCAATTTGGCCCCTTCCTCACATTTTATAAGTATTTCCAGTAGGGAGAGAGGTGAAACCATCCCCACCAATAATGCCCAGGCATGGGTCTACAGACACCAAACCATGACCTAGTACACCGCTTTGGAATCAGACGATCTGGGTTCACAGTTTGACTGGGCTAGTTAGGACTTGGGTGATTTAAAATTATTTAAGTTACTTCCCCACTTGTGCCTCAGGACACTCATGTACTGCATGTGGAGACTATGTTATGGAGCCAATTTAGTGAAATAGAAAGAGCAGTATATTTGTATCACTGGATAAGATCTGAATTCAATTCTTGATATTACAACTTAGTCCCTGTGTGATCTTGAGCAAGTCACAGAACATCAGTTCCTTATCAGCATTGCAGCTTGATAACCCTAGGCTGCCAGCAGACACTATAACCTCCCTCTCATGGAAACCTTCATTGTTCTTGGGACTTAGTTCTATGTTAGTGTCAATTCTGTCCTTATCAAACTTGATGGCCAGGAATTCACCAAACCCTTCATACATTTGGATAGGTGCCTCAACTATTATAAGAACAATGCTGATACCTTTAATTTCTGTGTTATCCCCATTTTCATCATTTTTCTTTTCTCATTCTGTGCTACAAATCTCCCCTGAAGCAGCACTATCTTTGAAGGTAATAGGAAGTGTCCTCATTTCTATTCAAAATGATCCCTGTTCTAGTGTAACAGGCTGCATGAGTTGCTGTTGTTGTTGGCCCTTTATTCTCAAAGAGGACCATGACATCAGGGTGATATCATGACTTGCACTGACTTGAATTTAAGGGAGAGCTGTGCAAGGTCACCAACTTCACTCTCTCCAGAGCTATATGGATCAAATGGAAAAATATACAGCAGGACGACTGGAGATGGCCCTGGATATTTTAAGTCAATTGGGGTTAAGGGACTTGCCCAGGGTCACACAGCTAGTAAGTGTCTGAGGTTAAATTTGAACTCAGGGTCCTCTTGACTCCAGAGCCAGGGCTCTATCCACTGTGCCACCTAACTGCCTCTAAGGCTCAGTTGTAGTTGGTAGTTAGCAAGGCAACTCAACAAAGATTAAGTATCATCTCTCTCTAATCTCCTCAGTGTGCAGATGAAAAAACCAGGGCCCAGAGGGGGAACTTATCATATGAATAGGAAGTAGCAAGCAAAACTGGGATCTGAACCCAGGGGTTCTAATTCCAATCCAGGGCAGTGTCATGATATCAAACTTCCATCTTCCTCATTGCAAACAAGAGTCAAATCAAAGTCTCAAAGATTCTTTTTTCCCCCACAGATCTACAGAGTATCTTGATCAAACACAATATTCCCAAGGCTATTCAAGAACTTTTCATAAAAACTGTGAAACAACCATCAGAAAATCTTAAAAACCTGCTGAAACTACTGGGAAAAGTGTTACCGTCTGCTTCGTGAGTCCTCCCTTTGCTAATATAGTTGATCTCAAAACCAAATGCAAGAAGCAGACAGTGCCAGGCAAAGATTTGGATAATGTCAGTGAAGTCTCTAGAGGACTGGATGGGCAGAGTGGAGGGGGACATATGCTAGGGACTTTGTAGGAAAGAGAAGGAGGGAGGACCTTTCTGCTTCTCCAGTGAAATCCACATAGCAGGCATATGGGAAAGGAAGGGGAAAGCGAATGATGAGGTGGGGGAGTTAGCAACCAAGGTAGGGGGCTCCAAACAGAGTTTTAAAGCTTCATATAAAAATAGAGGAGAAATCTTAGATTAAAACAAAATACCAAATGCCCTTATGCATTGTACTGAACTTGTGATAAAGGGAAATGTAGTGCCCTTTGAAAGACCTACAGTGTAATCATAGCCTGGAGATACAAGAGCACAAAGCAACAATGGAGGAAAGACTGGTTCCATTACAATGATTCTTTTGAATTGTCTGTGGCTCCATTATCAAGACTAGTCAGTCCTTTACCCAGATTAGTCTGGCTCCTTGAGAGTCAGGTTGGACCCTCATTTCAGAGATCCCACCTGGGATCTTATTTATTTTTTGTGTCCTGGAGTCACAGAATTTTCTCATCACTTAGCACATATTCTCATTGAGCCCCTTCTGCCCTGGGAGCTCCCCAAAAGCAGGAGATGAGGTTTGACCTTCTCTGCTATTCCCCAACCCTGCAGTGCCTCCCTAGGAGCTGAACCTAAAGCAAAAAATCAATAAACACTACATTGATGGATTCAGTGATAACAAAAACATAAGAAGTCTGTCATGACAGAAACCTCCAGGCATCTAAGAGGCAGCTCTAATGTAAAGGAATTACCCTTGAATAATAATTGAGAAGGCATGTGATCCAATACCTTCTAACACACTATGTCTGGGAGATTGGATAAATCATTAAACCTCTGGAAACCTAAACCAGAAACCTGTTTCCCATGCCATGAAAAGGACCAGATGAGAAGACAGGTGACATGCCATTCTTGCCTCTCACTGATCCAGATGCCCAGAATAGGATTTTTAATGGCTACCAGGCCACATCTCCACGGGACAGTATTACAAACCACAGAGGACATGGAGAAGATCTTCTGTTTGTATCAGATCACCTCTCCATTTTCCATGGCTGATATAATTTCCCTAGACTAGACATCAAGCCAGAAGGGTCAATCAAATGGAAGGTTAATGTCAAAATTCAAACTCTCTGGGTAATATAGGTGGAAAATGTCTTCCCTGACCTCACAATACCTTTCCCTGGGTAAAGAAGAGTTTTGTTTGGGGATGGTTGAATTTAGGGTTCAAGATATATTGACACAACTTTAGGGTTCTTTAAACAATATTACTTGTTGACATCCCTCCTTCAATGTGATTTCTCTTTGCAGGATAAATCTTCTCTCCCTCAAGTTTTCCATTCAACAAAGTCGAGATCTGCATCACCTGTTTACATATATAGACACAGTTTTGAATATTATCATAAAAACGTGAGTGATTCATGTGATATTTGAAGGTTCTATTTAGTGGCATAAGATGTGGTGGGGGACATAGGTCCATCCCTGGATGACTATGGACACCAGTCATGGACAGCCCTGAGATAAGTAAAAGTCTCTTCCTTCCCTTTCTGGACCCAATGTTCCTTCTTCTTGTCTCTTCCTGCCCAGATTGACCTTGCACAGCCCTCTATCACTTAAATTGAAATCACTGCAAGTCATGACACCACCCAATGTCATGGTCCTCTTCAAGAATGAAGGAGAAACAACAACCCTTTGGAATCTCCTGGTTACAACCTGAGGCTATAGAATTTTTCTGACTTTCCAGCCATTTAGGGCACTCCCACAGACCCATGCACACAACCCTGAGGCAAGAGTGGCTGAGTATCAATTTCCAGTTTATCAGTTCTGGCAAATGTGACTAACTACACTCATCTGACCTTCACAGAATTATTGGGAAGAAAGTATTTTATAAATTGAGTATCACCAGGGAAGAATGGAAAATTATTGTTATTAATATTATCTCTATCACCTTATTCTTTTCATCTTTTAGAAGGCCTTTACAGTGATATTCACTTTGACATTTACTTTAAAATAGCCATACAGACATTTCCCGCCTCCCACAAAACCTTGGTGGCACACACGCCCCTATACCAATTCAACCACAAGTTTGCTCAGATTTAGCAAAGCTTCTACTTACATAAAATTCATATCCAAAAGTGTTATTGCTTCTAAATGAATCCCATTCTCAGCTATGGCTGAATTGGGTTCCAAAAATTGATCCTTGTTCCTCAGGCCATTGATGCTGAGCTGGCCTCAAAACCCAGCACAGAGTTGACATCTGTGAGATTTAAAATTGGATATTAGATCATAAATCTCCCCTACTTAACCCTTCCCTTAACTCATCTCCCAGACTAGTAAATGGAAGAAGCTTCTGGTTTTCTAGATAGAGCCTTTATTGTATATAAGGTGTTGTTGATTAGAAGGATAGGAAAACAGAAATACAGTACAAATCGTCTTAAATCTAGGCTTAGTCTATATTCCTTATAAAAACTCACCAAACCGATTTAGGCCACCTTTGGAGTGAGTCAGACCGTCTGTGCCGCGCCGCCCGGAGTCCCGCCAAGCCGGCAAAAAAGGCTACTCCCCTTCTCTCCACCCCGGAAGTCAAAAAACCCGGCAGGCAGTCTGACATGCGCAGCAGGCGGACTGTACCCGGCAGGCAGTCTGACATGCGCAGCAGGCGGACTGTACCCGGCAGGCAGTCTGACATGCGCAGCAGGCGGACTGTTCATCTCCTCCCCAAAAGGGTGGTCCTTGAAAAACTGGCGTCTTTCAGTTATCCTAGCCGACTGTTAAAAACTTTCATATTTTACCACATTTCCCCCCTTTGCTTCCTCAAGAAATGGAATGTTTCCTTGATGGAACAGTAAAAAGAATATAATAACTTCTGCTGACTAATAATATGCGAACAACAATACAGAAAAGGAAGAGAGGAAAGTTTTGTCCAGAGGGACGATTTTTTTTTTTTGTCCTCATGAACCGACGCTTTGACATTGGTCTTGCAAAGGGAGGGCCTCTGCAGAGAGTACATATTACAGATGGTGTATATTATAACCGAAAAAGAAAAGAGAAAAAAACAAAACAAAACTGTTCATTTAAAGTCTCTGAAAGTCTTTTCTCAGATGTCCTCTAGGTGTAGTCGTGGAATGGAAGTCTTTTCAGGGGTTGATGTGTGGATACTGGTAATCAGCCAGGAAATTTCCTACAAAATTGAGCTTAACAGAACTTTAAAATAGCTTTGTCAATAATCAAATCAAACAATGAAAGTTCTCAAAAACATGTCTAAGGGAATTCAGAATCTTAGTTGTTACACATGAAACATATAATAAAACAAAAATTGAAACATTCTTTAAAATTATAATATTACTATTATATATTATATAATATTACTATAGTCCCCCCCTTATGGAGGGTAATTGAGAAGACAATTGCTGTGATATTAATTTTTCAAAATAATTTTTATCTTTGTTTCATCACTTTTTGCATCATCTGCCTAATCATCCTCATGCCATTATGAGAAATTTAAAAAATCTAATATAATTGGTAACAGGTGTCAAGGCCAAATTCAACACTGTATTTATCATGACACCTGAGATAATTATGGGGGTTACCATAAAAGAACAGAGAAATGATGGGATATGAGCATTCCCACACTTGAGCAATATGTACTGCCCATACAGTATGCCAGGCTTAAAATAGGTGGATGGAATATATGTCCATGCCACCGAACATATTGGAGGAAACTGAGTCAGACTTAATCAGATGCATGGGATTGAGATGTCCATGGCATCAGGCATATAGGAGGGAGCATAGAAGCCAGGCGTAGAATAAGATGGGTGGGATGAATACTTCCAGCCATCTGTACAATATTGTGGGGAAAAATAAAATAAAATATTAAACCAAGAGAATCCAACCTCAACATTAGTCAAAAGCCGTTCCCTCGGCCATACCTTGACTTCATGCATGTCTCCCCTCATGTGACAATTCAGTGTCTGCTCTTGCATGTATTCCTCTTGTGATTGGATGGCATCTTGGCCAACTGGCATCTGATAACTCAGAATAAAGGCAATTAATGTCTTAAATGATAAGTTCCCATAATCCAAGTCTCATATGGATTTAAAAATTGAGGATAATAAATGATTGCAAAAAATGTGAATACATCTTGACTCAGAACACAATATATAATTATGCAACAATTTCAAATAATACCCCTTTTTTTTACTTAGTATACAATTACTTTTTTGAAAAATCTGAACATATTTAAATAAAAGTTAAAGCACAACACAATCTCAAAGACAACTTTTACAAATGTTCCCCTCTTTTTTTTTTTTTGGAATATGCTTATCAAAAATAATACTTCTAGAATCAATTTACACTTGCCATGGCAAACAATTTGCCAGGGAAATGCTTTAAAGAGTTTGATCAAATAATCAGTTGAGAAAAAAAATAACAAAAACAAACAACTCAGAATATGGGAGCACAATACTCCTAGAATTAACATTGTATTATGAAATCTAAACCATGTTTCAAAATTAGATAGATGAATGAATAGAAGAAAATACACATGGAACAATAAAATACAGTGAAATTCAAACTAAGGAAATCTAAATGAATATGAACTTAATATCAATAAGAGTATTATAAAATATAAACTTGATCACATGACTATAAAAAGCTTTTACAAATATTCTCCTTGTTTTAGAAACTAAGTATAAGACACAATCTCAAAAGCATTAAAATCTCTATGAAAATAAACCCATACCATTAATTTCAAAATGTATATGTAATAGTATAGAAATCCTATGTAACCTCTGAACTGATACTATTAATAATCTGAGTGAATTTAGAACACTTTTGATTCCGATATCTAAAATCCCCAATACTCATATCAATACCTTGCTTCTTACTTCTACATTTCTGTAAAATATATATACTTCCATGGCAAAAGAAGCGGAGTCTTGAACTATGGTGATGATTGTCATTCTTATTCAGCTTAAGTTTTTCTTCTTTAACCCCTCTATATTGTCTGTCAGTCTTTTCACCATACAAATGCTTTATAAGATTACTAATTAAAGACAAAAGCAGGTTAGCAAAATTATGAACAAAACGAGCATATCTGGAATTTAAAGGGTTTTCTAAGGTTGTCTCAGAAGCACAGCCAGCCTGGGGAAGGGCTGAGCCTGAAGCTGCAAATGTAGTTAGAGAAAGTTGCGCATGAGCATTAGATCTCTGGACTTCCCAGGCAGGGGAAGCAATGGGCTTAGCCATGGGAGGAGTAGAGGGTGGGGTCTGGAGAGGAGGGGAGGGACCAGAGCAATTTGAATCAGACTTGATTTTGAACTCAGGCCTGGATTCCTCTTCCCCCACTTTGCCTCCAGATGCTAGGGGATTAAAAACTTCTAGAGGGTGGGTCATTGCCTCCAGGCATGCAAAATTAGAGCAACAATTAGTGTTAGAATTGGGAAAAGCTGCAGGAATCTCTTCAGGTTTCTCTGAAAAAGCATGGTTGGGAGAGGGAGTGATATTTCCTTGTGTGAGTAAGTTGCTGGCTCTTTTAACAAAAATAAAAAGAAAAATAGAAAATCCACAAAAACAAAGCATTAACATGATCTTATCCCCCATTTGTCTGGTTAAACAGACTAAAATCAAAAATAGGGTAATTAGGGAGTTTAAAAGGTCCATTCGAAAAAATTTAAAGGAAAACACAGCCAGTGCGCCAGTACTTAGCAGTTAAAGGGAGAGGGAGGGGAAATTTCTTACCCAACCAGAAGATCAGAAGACTGAAGTTTAGCTTTCCTCTTCGTGGTCAGCCATCTGTTAAGGGCTAAAATTCTAGCTAAACTGTCTAAACTATTTAATGAGTGGTCGCCAATAAATTATAAGCTTTAGCAAGAGTTAGGCTTTTAAGCATTTATTAAGGAGAATAAGAATTTGGTAAAGAAAAAGAAAGGCCTAGATTCCTATCTATTAAAGGGAGAGCACATTTCTAGCTCCGCTCTCCGCCAGAGTCCAAAAGCAAGAGAGCCTCCGTCTCCTCCTTCCTCCTCCCACTAGTCCGCGTCACTTCCTGATACCAAAGACTCCTGGTCTTGCCCTCAAAGACCTTCGCTTCATGGGCAGAACTCTTCTACAGTTAGTATCCAGCAGGTGGCGTTATTCCAATCGTTACAGTGTTTGGATTTTTCTCAAAACTAGGGATGATTGATTTCCATGCGCTCAAGTCACTTGGTCTAAAGGGGCTATATTTTCTGACTTGAATTGGCACTCCCTTCTTACTATGTTCTATAGCTTCCTGCAGAGGGAGTAGTTTCTGCTGATCTGATTCTGAACTTGGATCATCTCTAGTAGAAACAGCCATTTTGAGGTCTCTCTCCATATGTGAGAGTTTCCCCCACATCATAACAATGATAATAACAAAAACAATGATAATAACAAAAACAAAAAAAAAACAACAAAAAAAAATAAAATCCTTAGTCGTATGAACTATGGATGTGGTATTAAAAGGTATTTCAATTGCAGGCATAAAATTTCTACTTATATTAAACGTATTTTCCCAAAGATTCTCACGTATACTATTATACAAAAAACCTTTTGCTGCCTGAATGAGGAAAAAACCAATAATGTTATGAAGGACCATTGAGTAAACTATTCCTCTAAGTCGGGATGTTATGCTGTCCCAATACATTCCGATGAGAAAAATCAAAGGGATGGTAGAATATTCGAGCATCTTGCCCTTTAAACTGGGCTGGCTTTTCTGTTTAAAGCAAGACTTTTAGAGGCTTAAAGTCTTTAAGGGAGATTAGACAAAGGGAAAGTCCGCGGGGGGGGGGGGGGGGGGGGGGGGGGGGTATTTGGAAAATCCACCGAATTAGCCGGCTTATGGCCAAACTAGGGAGGGTGGGAGGGTCCTTAAGGTCCCTTCGGGGTCGCCAAACTGTGAGATTTAAAATTGGATATTAGATCATAAATCTCCCCTACTTAACCCTTCCCTTAACTCATCTCCCAGACTAGTAAATGGAAGAAGCTTCTGGTTTTCTAGATAGAGCCTTTATTGTATATAAGGTGTTGTTGATTAGAAGGATAGGAAAACAGAAATACAGTACAAATCGTCTTAAATCTAGGCTTAGTCTATATTCCTTATAAAAACTCACCAAACCGATTTAGGCCACCTTTGGAGTGAGTCAGACCGTCTGTGCCGCGCCGCCCGGAGTCCCGCCAAGCCGGCAAAAAAGGCTACTCCCCTTCTCTCCACCCCGGAAGTCAAAAAACCCGGCAGGCAGTCTGACATGCGCAGCAGGCGGACTGTACCCGGCAGGCAGTCTGACATGCGCAGCAGGCGGACTGTACCCGGCAGGCAGTCTGACATGCGCAGCAGGCGGACTGTTCATCTCCTCCCCAAAAGGGTGGTCCTTGAAAAACTGGCGTCTTTCAGTTATCCTAGCCGACTGTTAAAAACTTTCATATTTTACCACACATCCATACTCCTGGACTCCCAGACTTCTAGAGTACAGGGGACCAGATGATGTGCTCTCTTGACCTTTATTTTTTCCATTCATTTTGATGACCCAATATCAATCTTCCCTCAATTGAGAACACAAGAAAAAAACAATTATAAACATGTGTATTCAATCAAAGCAAATTTTCACATTGACCCTGTTTTAAAAATAGTTATATTCTACCTTCTGTCTTCTCATCTTTTTTGATGAGATTTGGATGGATATGATCGAGCTGCTATCCCTCATCTCTTCTTTCATATTTAATAATTTTAAGATTGCTGTTCAAGAGAATAAGTGACTATTCTGTGTAATCAAGTAAGAATATAAGTCTTCTTATCTCATTCTCCTGTTATTATCATTATTGCTATTATTTTCCTGGTTACAACCCATTTTCTGGCTTGTAATGTGCAGCAATGCTTGATATCGACCTTCTATCTTTTGCCCCAATGAAGAATAAGGGAGCATGAAATAGAGAAATGTTTCCTCTGTAATAGCAGACAATTTGTTTACCTTTTTGTGCCACTGTTTCCTTATCTGTAAAATGGAGGCAATAATGCCAGGTCCTGTTAAGGATTCTGGTCTCTTATGAAAACCAAATGAAGCAATGTGCATGGGAGTATTTAGGAAAGCATTAGGTGCTTAGAAAGACCAAGTATTACTTTGTGTAAATGTAGGTACTGTAATGAAGTCTTTGCTGCATTCCTGGGTTTCAGTTTTCCATTTACCCTCCTCTCTCATTGTCTACAACCCTCTTTATGACTAGAATTTCCTGCTTACAGCCTGAGACCCCAACCCCTTTCTGACTTTTTAGTGCTTAGGACTTTTCCAGAGACTCATTTACACAATGTTGGGGCAGGTGTGGCTAAGCCTCAGTTTCTTGTTCTGGCAAATGTGGATAATCATATTTCTCTTACCAGCTTCACAGAGTCCATGTAAAATAGATGGACTATCCATTTCCACGAGTGGAGGAACTCTGTAAACAATGACGTTTTCTCCTATCCATATCCTTCTTTAGACCTATTGGAACAATTACTGCGGAGGCACACCTGAGCAGCCAATTTGACATCGGATTTGTGTTGGAAAATAAAAAGCCTCAGCTGGTCCTTGAGAGTGGTACAACTACACTTGGATCTCTTCAAGTTAAAAATTTGTGAGTCACCAAAGAGCTCTGTGCTCCCATGGTAGGAGTGACTGTCCAGGCTTTGGGGGGGGGGGGGGGTTGATTATGTATTTCTACTCCTTTTACCTACTCCAGTCTGTTGTCAAAAAGAGGATAGAACACTATCCTGATCACAAGAGACCTGGGTTGACTTACTGTCTGTAATCTAGAATCATGGAAGGTCTCATTGTAGAGTTGGGGAGATAAGTCTCTTCTAGCTCAGTTAAGAAAAGCTTCCAGGAAGAAGTCTATACTATGAATTGTGGAATGGGAGAGTTAGGGAAAGAGGTGGGATATATTGGGTATGGGGATGTGGCTGAGGTAGTAACATGGGCCAGGCCAGGGGACAAGGGATGAGATGAGGGATGCCAATGTTGGGATGGAGAATTTATCATCCAAATTAGATATTTATATCTATATGGAACTGAAAACCAGTGTAAGACTCTCAGTTTAAGTGGGGAACTGGGCAATAGCAACTGTTCTTTGACTTGATGGAAATGTCTGGGATAATGGAAAAATTGAAGAATTGAAAGGCCTGGATTCTTCCTCATAGTTCTATTCTTTCCTTTCCTTTGGACCTCATATTTCTGAAAGCCTGACTGTGTCTTTATAATAGGGACAATTTTTTTTTCCTGTCACACAGCTGTTGTGAACATTCTGGTTAAAGTCACATAGAAGAAAGTGCCTTATCTCTATCCAGACCTTTCTACACTTGAGAGATTGTTAATAGCATGCATGTTTTCTCTTCCTTGTTTTCTTCTTCAGTATGGAACTTGGATATGAAGCACCTCCATTAGACTGTGAGCTCTGTGGGTACAGGGACCAGAAGAGCTCTCTAAACACAGTAGGTTCTTCATAAACATTTGTTGAACATAAGAATGGGCAGCTAGGTGGCACAGTGGATAGAACACCGGCCCTGGATTCAGGAGGATCTGAGTTCAAATACGGCCTCAGATACTTTACACTTACTAGCTATGTGACCCTGGGCAAGTCACTTAACCCCAGTTGCCTCACCAAAAAACAAAACAAAACCAAAATGTTGAACATAAGAATAAAGCTTATCTGGGACCCTGGGGCTAGCATTTTAGACTTCTGGGACAATCATTCTGTTCTATCTGGAAGATCTTAATGGCAGGTCCAGTTCTTCAAATCACTTAGCACCAAAGACATCATGGAATATACCATCATACTATTCCTGCCTCTATCACATGCAGATCACTCCTTTCAGGGAAACAATGAGCAAGAATGGAAAGGCACTAGATCCAGCTCCTCATGATTGAATTCAGTCCTAGTTCTCCTACTTAGCATCTGGGTGAACATGAATGAACTACTTAATCTCGGTTTCCTCATCTGTAAAATGAAGGGAGTTTGATTGAATTAAGTTTAAGTCAACACTCATTCATCAAGCTCCTCCTATGTGTCAGGAATTGGGTTGGACTAAATAATCTTGATTGTCCCTTACAATTGTAAATCCTATTACAAATATTTCTAGTCATACAAAATAATGTTCTAGCCATGTTCCAAGAAGAATCAAGAAAGAGAAAAAATGCATGCTTCAATCTGCCCTCTGAATCTATCAGTAATCTATCTAGATATAGAAAGTATGTTTTATAAAGAGTCTGTAGGAAATGTTATTGACTATTGAATTGATCAGCATTACTAAGGCAAAGTTGCTTATCTTTGCAATATTGTTGTTACCATGTGGATTGTTCTCTCAGTGCTGTTCATTTCACGTTCTGAAACCAACCCCTTGATCATTTCTTTTCATTTTATCTTTTTTTCTTTTTTCTTCTTTTTATTTGCAGGGAAATGAGGGTAAAGTGAGTTGCACAGGGTCACACAGCTAGTATGTGTCAAGTGTTTGAGGCCAGATTTGAACTCAGGTCCTCCTGAATCCAAGACAAGTGCTTTATTCCCTGCATCACTTAGCTGCCTCATCATTTCTTACAGCACAATAGTATTCTATCACATTCACATACCATAACTTGTTCAGCTCCTCCCCAATTGATTTCAATTCTTTGCCACCACAAAAAGAACTGCTATAAATATTTTTGTATCTATGGGTCTTTTTCCTTTTTCTTTCAGATTGCCCTGGCACATCCTTTATAATCAAATACCACATGCCCTGAAGCTGATTCTTCCTTCTGTGGTGAATCAAGCAGTAAGTATGGAGATGCAATTCCTTCTGAGTACATAAAGTCAGTGTTAGGTCTACGTAATACAGAGAAATGTAGACTAGCAGTTCAAATGCTGGAGAACTGGCCTATATTTGGTGTCTGGCTTTCTGTGTGAACTTGGGTGAGCTACTTCCCCTCTCTAAAACTGTGGAGGGTTGGAAAATATGGTGTCTATGATTCCTTCCAGTTCTGGCAGACACCCTATGAGCTAAGTCTTGTTTATGAGGTCAGATTGAACTAAGTACTCTTTCCCCACCTCCCCAGGGCAATAAGGCTTAAGTGACTTGCCCAGGGTCACACAGCTAGTAAGCGTCAAGTGTCTGAGGTAAGATTTGAACTCAGGTACTCCTGAATCCACAGCCAGTGCTTTACCCACTGCACCACCTAGCTGTCCCTGAACTAAGCATTATTAAGTAGGTTGGGACCTTGGGTTAACTCCCCTGTCAGGTGTCTCTAGTCTTGAACCCTCTTGCGATCTTTCCTTTCTACCTTGTTTCTTCACTTGATCACTTCACATTCATCTATTCACCCCTCCCCATGCTTATGTTTCAGCTCTACAGTTTGATAAAACCTTCCTTGAAATTAGTAGATCACACACTGCAAGATTCCATAGCCAGTAAGTATGTGCTCTCAGCAATCTCCTTCCTCCATCTGTAAGTGGCTGAGTTTCCCAGACCATTTCCTTTTTGGCCCTTGTTACACTGGAAGTTTAAGTATTTCACAAGAACAAATAGATATCATAGGTCTGGCTCAGAGGTGCCAGTCTCCTCACATTGAATGGGCTGGGCACAGTCCATGGTATTCAATGGTTCCCTGTGCTATAGTACTAGCTTAACAGTCCCTCTCTAGTACTATGTCTCTCCCAAAATTGAATGAGTTATGGATTTAAAAAAAAGAATGAAAGAATTAATCAATCAATGTCGCGACCAATTGAATACATTTGGAGAATGCTAATGCCCCAACCCAATAGAAATATGTCCAACCAGAGGGCAGCTAGGTGGCGCAGTGGATAAAGCACCGACCTTGGATTCAGGAGTACCTGAGTTCAAATCTGGCCTCAGACACTTGACACATACTAGCTGTGTGACCCTGGGCAAGTCACTTAACCCCCATTGCCCTGCAAAAAATAAAAAAAAATATATAAAAAAAAATAAAGAAAGAAATATGTCCAACCCTATCCTGTACATTCCTTCTCTTGTGATATAAAGCTCTTTCATCAGAACCACCAGACAGAGAACTGGATGAATAGCAGCTCTTCAGAGTCCCCTAGCCCTTTCTTGTAGTTCCCCTCAGCCATGTTCTCCATCTTCCAAAATTAAAATTTGGTGGAAGTCACCACCAGGATCTCTAATCTTTCTTGATTACTAACACTTGGAGCTACATGCTCTTTCTTTCAGGTCACCTGTACTTGGGACAGAAATTTGAATAAACTTTCAATTAAAGGACAACACGCTTTTCCACTCAAAAGAAAGTAAGTTCTATATTTTCCTTTGATTTCCTAAGTTTGCAGAGAATTTCCCTGGACTAGGAGAATCCTAGAACCTAAAATACCAAGGCCTATAATCTGGATAAATGCATCCCAGGGTCCCAAAGCTACAGAGGCTCTCAAAAATAACGCGAGACCAATATTCACCTGAACCAGGAATCAATATTTCCAATAAGTGATGCAAACTTGAAACTCAGGATATTGAGGTAGGGGAAAAATTGGAATAAAATGCAAGGTCAACAGCATTTAAAAAAAAAAAATGTTCTCCTTGGTCCCAGTCTCCCTTTACAATGTGATATTGCTCAACTTGGTAGTTAGTGTTTAGGCCAATTGCAAAAAAGCACTTCAAAGTCATTCAAAGATTCAGAGTAAAAAGAGCTCTGAAGTGACAATCAGAAGGTGTTGGTCTTAGTTCTAGTTCTTTCCCTGCCTGGACATGTGACTTTGGGGAAGTGCCTTCTCCTCTCTGTATTTCCAGTACTAAGAGTCAGTTTTCTGAGGTTTTGACTAGTTCTACCATACTTTATTATTTTCTTGCAGGACAATAAAGATTAAGTGACTTGCCCAGGGTCACACAGCTAGTAAATGTTAAGTGTCTGACACTGGCTTTGAACTCAGGTCCTCCTGAATCCAGGGCCAGTTCTTTATCCACTGCACCACCTAGCTTCCCCTATTTCTGCCATTCTAACAAAGTGTTCTAGGTATGCATATCTGTCTGCCCTGATACTGGTCCCTATGGTTTTTTCCAACATCAGTCAGTTCTATTCTCAGCTTGAGGTTGGGTGGGTGGTATCTGGGCAGAAATCAAGCAGGAACAGTGGATGGGATTCTTGGACAGGGTAATTAGATAGAAATATCCTATGCTGATTTTTCTCCTGCTTGAAGACTCTCAAGGCCAGAGGACAAATTGCTGGATTCAGTGTCAAATGAGATGAAATGTTTTCTCTTTGCAGGGATCTTCCAGGCTTTCTTTTCCTGGGTTTGGAGCCACTTTACTCACCTGAAAATTTTCTCTGGAGAGCATGTTCTTTCCTCCTGATTCCTTTTACAATAAACTCCTCATTGCCTCAAGATTAGTGGAGTGGTCATTGCTTGTTCTCCCTGCCACTGATCTAATTCCTTCAAGTTAGTAATAGTGGGTTTGGGTATGCATGTGTGTGTCATGTTGAAGCTCCCAAGGGCAGGACTGAGCCCAGGAGGGGAGAACACAGAGTGTGCCTACTTCATCTCTACATTCAGGACTTTGTAAGTTGTGGGTAGTGGCCAATGTAGAAGTACAACCAAGAATGGTAGCCCCAAAAGCAAATTCACTTGATGAAGGGCATATTGAAGGTAATACCACTCTTGTATAGGTAAAGTAATCTGGTGACTAAGAAGTTTTTGGAGTTGAGGAGACTGAGAAACTGGGAGAAAATCAAGTCATTTCAGAGATCATAGAAGTAGAAGTGAAGAAAAAGACATTGAGTCAGAGACTGGATTTATTGGAGGAGGGGTAGAGTAACCTCAAAATCCAATAATGATAGCAACACAAATCTGGAAAGCATTTCATGAATCATGAAGAAAAATGTTGCCAAGCAACTTATGGCAGAAGCAAACTCCAAAAGTAGGAGTGGGCAATAATGAGAATGCTAACTCTTTTTTTTTTTCTAAAGTAAGTGCGGTATTTATTAAGTTTAATACATTTGCTAATATATCAAAACCCACTGAATATGTCAAATGGTTTCCAAAGTAAAAAGAATATTTTACACTAGTAAAAAAATATTTTTTTTATTTCTAAGGCAGCTTCATTAAATTTTAATGTCAATTTCAAATAGACAAATGTAAGAAATTTAAATAGTTGATTTTAAATATTCCTACAATATAAACTTGCTGAATTAGTTAAGGTATCAAACATTCTGCTATTTTAATCTATAATAAAATATATTTTTAAAGTTCTTTGTTCCTGAAGCAGAGAGAAATGTACTGTATACAAAACAACAGCATTAGTGTAAGATGATCTCCTGGGAAGCACGTGGTTATCTTCAGCAAGGCAATGATCCAATATAACTCTGAAGAACTTATGAAAATTGCAGTCCATCTACAGAGAAAGAACTGATAGTATCTGAAAACAGACTGAAACACATATTTTTGACAATTCTTTAATCTGAAGTTTTGTTTTTATCTGTTTTCTCTCACAACCTAGATAATGTAGAATCATCTTCCATGACTACTCATGTATAATTTATGTTGAATTGTCGATTGTAGGGGAGGGAGGAAGAGAAGTTAGAACACAAAGTTTTTTAAAATAGTTGATGTCAAAATTTGCTTTTACATGTAATTTGAAAAATAAAAGTCTAAAAAAAGTTCATTGTTCCTAAATATTTCTAATTTTATCTTATTTCCACAGCTATAATAATTGTGCATAATTTATATATAGTAATTTTATACTCACATATCATAAACACAATCTCAATACTCAAAATCTAATTAATTAATCCAATATTATACAATTATATTAAAAAATAAAAAGAGGACAACTTCTTATTGAAGTTTCTTATAAATAGTGAGAAAAGCTT
The DNA here is from genome assembly GCF_019393635.1 of Dromiciops gliroides. Classification (NCBI taxonomy): domain Eukaryota; kingdom Metazoa; phylum Chordata; class Mammalia; order Microbiotheria; family Microbiotheriidae; genus Dromiciops; species Dromiciops gliroides. The sequence continues at coordinate 371,440,991 of NC_057862.1, forward strand.
TCCTATTAAAGGTACCATATGCACATCATTGACAGAGCATAAATGAACATACTCTGATTATAATGCATGGATTGCAATTTGCATTGTTAGAAGCAACTTCTGACTTTAGAAGATCAAAGACAAAACTGAGTATTTGTACATTAACACTGCATTCATCTAACATCACTGAGAAATGAAGTGTTTCACATAAATGAATTTTCCAGCTAACTTAAGCTTAATCTTTTAAACACCTTTTTTGTGTTTTTGATAGGAGAACAGGAAAAAACATTTTTTGGCTTCCACAATACACTAAATATTTCCTTGCTTTATGAAATGATATATACTGAATATGACTGAATTTTTTCCTGCCATTCACTGTCTTCATTACAATCTGTTAATGAACTGTGATAGAGGGCAGTGGTACCCTTATAAAGTATTGTGGTATGCAGTGACATTTGCCCCTACCACAAATAGTCTCAGACTTCTGTACGTTCATAGTTTTCTGCTTCTGTTCCTGTTTTGGTGCTTAAATCATTCATTTATATCTTTCTTTTGTCTCCTTTCCTGGTGTCATTTCATACTGCTTTCAGAATTTGTGGAAATTTCTCCTTATTTTCCACATATGTACTTTCTTTCAACAGCTGCAACTGCTTGCATGCTTCTACCTTAAATATAGTAAGTGCCTTCTTTAAGTATTCTCCACTCCAGTAGGCATCATAGAATAGCATTTTGGCATTTACCTCAGAAAGAATTGCTAACCCTTTGTGCTGAATCTACTTGCCTCGTGTTTTGTTCTGAGGGTGGGGGTGGGAGATAGATAACCAAGCTGGGAGAGGGTGTCAAAAGAAAAGGCATCTTCAGGAAAAAGCTGAGCTTTAGTGAGCACCAGAAGTTAAAAGGAAGGTGAGAAGAAAAAGTCTAGGATGAAATGGGATATATATCCTGCAGAGAATTGTTCCTGATGACAGAGTACCCTTAGGATGGACAGAGCAGCATGGATATAGTAAAGGGTTATGTGGTAAATAATTTATAATAACTGGGGAAAAGTCTGAGATCTGTTATTTATTTACAAAATAGGCATAATAAATGGGTCAGTGGACCCCCAGGCATTTCAAAGACCCTGAATACAGGGATATTTTTTTTCTGTATTGAAAAGAATTCATCAAATAAGACCAATTAATTAAAAGAAAACATTTAACCACGATATGAAATTAAGGAATCTGATCTCAAATTGGAGAAAGATTAGGAACTTTCTAAATTGGGAGGCAGAGGGAGAACAGGCGCAATTCCCTAAAATCAGAAAAAGGGGAGTCCCACTACCCCCAAGTGAGTGTATACAATCAAAGGAACATGGAAACTGATTTAAGCAGTAAGGGGCCAGTTTTCAGAAACTCTGTGTGTGTGTGTGTGTGTGTGTGTGTGTGTGTGTGTGTGTGTGTGTATGTATGTATAACTGTGAGAGAATGCCTTAAATCAACCTTTGGATCTGACCAAGTTTCTGGTCAGCATCATTTTGGTCTTTAGTTAAGGATCTCTGAGCAGCAGGAGAGGTAGTCCAGCTTTCCAGCCGTGCAGGGCTAGGTTCAAACAATGCAATAAAGCCCTTTCACGATTCCCATAATTGAATTAAGTTTTCTCACAGTCGGAAATCGCACTAGACCCATGATTAAATAGAAAGAGAACTAAGCTGGATCCAGAATTAAGTCACAAGATGGAGTCAGTGAGGTTCACTCAATTGCCACAGCTCAGAATGTTTACTATGAAAAAACATGAGGATGGCACCTGGCCCCTTACAGCCTTCATTCCTGACATATCTCCCATTCTTCTTAGTGCATTCTTGGCTTTCTGTGTGTTGCAGATTTAAAGTAAGGCCAAGAGCCAAGGGGGCAGCTAGGTGGCACAGTGGATAGAGCACTGGCCCTGGAGTCAGGAGTAACTGAGTTCAAATCCGGCCTCAGACACTTGACACTTACTAGCTGTGTGACCCTGGGCAAGTCACTTAACCCCCATTGCCCCGCAAAAAAAAAAAAAAGAATATTAAATATCTTAAAAGAAAAAAGGGTAAATGACCTTTTTGTATAAATATATATATATATATATATATATATATATATATATATATATATATATATATATATATATATATATATATATATATATCAGCTCTTTTTGTGGTGGCAAAGAATGGGAAATTGAGGGCATGTCCATCAGTTGTGGAATGGCTGAACAAGTTGTGGTATATGATTTTAATGAAATAATATTATTCCATAAGAAATGATGAGCAGGATGACTTCAGAAAATCCTAGAAAGATTTATATGAACTGATTTAGAGTGAAGTGAGTAGAACCAGGAGAACATTGTACACAGTTACAGGAATATTATACAATTACTAGATATGAATGACTTAGTTATTCTTAGAAATACAATGAGCAAGACAATTCCAAATGACTCAATGAAGACTGCTATCCACCTTTGGAAAAAGAAATGATGGACTCTGAATGCAGTTTGAAAGATATTAGTTTTTGCTTTATTTTTCATGTTCTTTTTTGTTCTGTTTTCTTTCAACATGACTCATATGGAAATATGTTTTGCATGATTGCACATGTATAACCTATATCAAATTGCTTACTGTCTAAAGACAAGGAGAGGGGAGGCAGGGAAATAATTTGGAACTCCAAATTTTAAAACTGAATGTTAAAAATTGTTTTTACATGCAATTGGGAAAATAAAATATGATTTAAAAAAAAGACTTGGGCCAGACACATTCATATTTTGTCTATAGTTTTTTATTTCTTGAAACTTGTAGTTTCTTTTTTTTAGTATGTTGTTGCAGGAGGCAGGATAGTGTCATGTAAGTCACCACCAAATTTCAAAAGCGCTATGAGAGTCTGAAGACCTTGTCTTGAATTTGGACTCTCCATCCTCTCTGTGTCACCTTAGACAAGTTATTTCCCCTATTTTGCTCTCTGTCAAATGAACAGTTTGGACTAGATGACCTCTAAAGGTTCTTCCAGATCTTCAAAGCTTTATATTCTTTGTTCTGATTCTAAGATTCACCTACCAGTTCAGATTAGTTTGTCAGCTATATGTAAGATGGAATGGAGAAAGGAAAGACTTTAAGTAGGGAAACCAATGAGAAGAGTACTGAAATTGTCCAGGTGAGAGGTTCTCAGTCCCTGACTTAGGGGGTTGGTTGAGTGGATAGAAGGGTTCAGATGCTGTAGGGGAAGAAACAATAAGACTTGGCAACTGAATGAATATGTGAAGTGAGGTAAAAATAACTTGGAGGTTAAAAACCTGGGTAAACTCTGGAAGGGTTGTGGTCCCTTTTGCAGAAGTAGGGAAAGTCAAAAGTGTGAGATTTAAAATTGACTATAAGAGCATTAAGCTCCTCCTTTAATTTTTCCCTTCATATATCTCCCAGACCAGTAAGAAAAGAAGCCTCTGAGCTTTTAATCAGTGAGGGATTAGCCTTTATTGTTTAGACAAAAAACAGGTGATACCAGTTAGGGAAATAGGAAAATAGAAATACAAATGAATAGTCTTAGATCTAAGCTTAGTCTATATTCTTTTATAAAACTCACCAAATCCCAAACCTGCCTGCCCGGCCGAGAACCAAAGCCAATCACCAAAAGCAAGCTCAGAAGCCAGAGTGTGCGAGACTGAGAGCCAACTTCCATTCTACCCCTAGCTTTAAGTTGGTGTCCCGGAAGTATGGTGTGCTTGGCCATGCTCTCCGGGCAGCAGCAGGCACACGGCTGTTCATCACAGTCTCCTCCCCAAAAAGGGTGGTTCTTCAAAAGCCGCTTCAGTAGTATGTTGTTTTTTACCACGCAAGAGTGGTGGGTTGTTGTGCCAGAGGAAGGGGGAAGAGGGGAGAATATAATCACTTTTATTTTAGAGATTTTGATTTTATGCTATCCCAGCAACATCTAGCTTTTTAAAAAGCATCAGCTTTTTAAATTAATATTGAATTTCTTTAATCATTGACTACATGCAAGGCAGTATGAATAATGCTGGGAAAACAAAGACAAAACAAAAAGTACTCTTTGACCACTCAGAGCTCAAAATGCCAATCAATGTTCATAGGATCACTGAGGATATTTAGTATTGACTGCAACCTCCTCATTTTTTTTTTTGGTGAGGCAACTGGGGCTAAGTGACTTGCCCAGGGTCACACAGCTAGTAAGTGTCACGTGTCTGAGGCCGGATTTGAACTCAGGTACTCCTGAATCCAGGGCCGGTGCTCTATCCACTGCGCCACCTAGCTGCCCCCAACCTCCTCATTTTTAAAGATGAGGTAACTGAGATACAAAGATGTTAAATGACCTGTTTAGGAATATACATCAAATAGCAAAACCAGGATGTGAACCTAAGACCTCTTACCCTGAAATCTGTACTCTACGTCCTTTCTGAGCTTGGCATATATATGTCTTAATGTCCTTTTCTGGTTATAAATTCTGTAAACGCAAATCATGAAGGGGAGACCTGTGTGAGAGGAGCACACGTGGCAGTCAGTATTGGTTACAAGATCACCAATAATACTCCTGACCATAAGAATAAGGAAACAATATCTGATGATAGATTTTAAGATAACAGTTTGGAATAATGTGTTCGTGTTTTCTCCAAAGCCAATAAATGGGGATCACATTTCCAGGGGCATACTTGGGTCATCCATTTGATAAATAAATTAAAACAGGATATTGACCTCTTCTAATCAAGCCTAAAAGTAACATCAGCCCTAAAGGCCACATGTTGAGTCATTGTTGAATGATCATTGTAAGATTTTTGAAAAGAAGAGTGACATGAGGAGGCAAGACCTTTGCTTTAAGAAGATGAGTCTGGCAATGTGTCCATTTTAGATTGAAGTGAGCAGAGAATGTTGGCAGAGATATATGTAAGGAGGCTTTTGCAATACTTTATGTAGAGAGATCCCCAAAACACCAATAAAACAAGCCCTGAAGCAGCAAAACCAACAAAAAGACAGGCTGAGATTATTTTCCAGATTAAAGTGGGCTGTATTAGGCTGTAAGCAGAATCCAACCCACAATCACACCAACACAGACTCCACAAATACGCTGCACAAAAGGAATTTACCCCCAGTCTCCAAATCAGCTGCATCACCAGAGTCTTCTGGAACTAAGCTTACCATAATGTGAGAGGGCTGAACGGCTAGCCTGGGGGATGGAAAATACAGGGGTGTCTGCCAGACCTGAGAAGAAATTCGGATATCCCACCCCAGCAGGGAACCAGGAAGAAATTTTGAGTGGCAGGAGTCCCAGGTGGGGGAAGGGCACAGGCTCATCAGAGCTAAGAACTACCACAATTCTCTGCTGGCTAGTTAACTAGCAAGTTGGCTTGAGGTTGCCTTCGGGCCAGAGAACAGGCCAGGCAAGAGAAAAAGCTGCCCTCCCTCAAACCAAAACACCTAGGACCCTCTAAAGCTTGACACAGTGTAGCTTGCAAGTAGGGCCCCACCATAAAAGGAAGCTAAAAGTCAAGTAAAAAACAGCAAGATGAGCAAACAAAGTTGAGAACAATAGAAAGTTTCTTTAGTAACAAGGAAGATTGAGGTGTACTCTCAGAAGAGGATAACAACCTGAGGGCCCCTACATCCAAAGCTTCCAAGAAAAATATGAATTGTTCTCAGGCCATGGAAGCAATCAAAAGGGACTTTGAAGAGAAAGTAGGAGAGATAGAAGGAAGATTTAGAGTGGTGGAGGAAAGAATAGAAAGAGAAATGAGAGCAATGCAGGAGAGCTATGAGAAAAAAAGTTAACAGCTTGAAAAGCCAAATGGAAAAGGACATAAAAAAGCTGTCTGATGAAAATTATTGCCTAAGAACTAGGATTGAACAAATGGAAGCTAGTGACTTTATGAGAAACCAAGACACAGTAAAGCAAATCCAAATTAATAAAAAAAATAGAGGGCAATATGAAATATCTCCATGGAAAAACAACTGACCTGGAAAATAGATGTAGGAGAGATAATTTGAAAATCATTGGACTACCTGAAAACCATGACCAAAATAAGAGTTGAGACAGCATCTTCCAAGAGATTTTCAGGGAAAATTACCCTGATATTCTAAAAGCAGAAGGTAAAATAGAAATTGAAAGAATCCACCAATCACCTCCTGAAAGAGATTCCAAAAGGAAAACCTCCAGGAATATTATAGCTACATTCAAGAGCTCCCAAGTCAAGGACAAAATATTGCAAGCAGCTAGAAAAAGGGAATTCAAATACTGTGGAGCTCCAATAAGGATAAAACAAGATCTAGCAGCATCTACATTAAAGGACTGGAGGGCATAGAATATGGTATTCGAGAGGGCAAAGGAACTGGAACTACAGCTAAGAATGACCTACCCAGGAAAACTGTGTATAATCTTTCAGAGGAAAACATGGGACTTCAATTAAAAAGAGGACTTTCAGGCATTTATGATGAAAAGACCTGAACTGAATAGAAAACTTGACTTTCAAATGCAAGACCCTGGAGAAGCATAAAAAAGTAAACAGGAAAAAGAAATCATAAGGGATATTAAAAGATGAAATTGTTTAAATTCCTAAATGGGAAGATATTACTTTGAACTCATAATAACTTTCTCAGTAAGGAATTCACAGAGGACACAGGTCTGAACTGAATACAAAGGGATGATATCTGTAAAGCATTTATGTTTTGTTCTTTGTGGGGCAAACAGGGTGGGTGTCTTATGTCTGGGGCTGGATTTGGGCTTGGGGCCTCCTGGGTCCAGGGCTGGTGCTTTGTCTACTGTGCCACCTACGTAACCCATGATGGCATCTTTAAAATAGGGTTGAGGGGTAGGATGAATAGACTGGTGGAGGGGGAAGGGGAGAGATGGTCTGGGGAGAGGTAGTTCACATGAAGGAAATAAGAAAAAAGCTTATTGAGGGAAGGGGAAGAGGGGAAGGAGGGGGGAGGGAGTGAACCTTACTCTCATCAGAATTGGCTCAAAAAAGGAATAACATACATACTCAAGTGGGTATAGTAATATATTTTTGCCCTGAGGGAAAGTGGGAGGGTAGGGAGATAAGGTGGGTGGGGAGAAGTGGGGAAGGAGGGAAGGTCAGACTGAGTGAGAGAGCAATAAAAAGCAAAACACTTTCAAGGAAGATGAAGATGTTCTGCATAACTACACAAGTATGACATATTGAATTGCTTGATTTCATAGGGATGGTTGAGAAGAGAGGGAGGAAGAAAAATTTAGAAAACAGAATTAGCTCAGAGACTCAGAGACAAGAACAATCTCATCAGAGTGGGCTCAAGGAAGGAATATCATTCACAACCAATTGGGAGGAGTAATCTATTTAACTCTACAGGAAAGTAGGAGGGGAAGAGGATAAGAAGGAAAGGGTAAAAGAAGGGAGGGCAGAGCGGGGGAGGGGACAGTCAGAAGTAAAATACTTTTGAGGAATAGGGTAAAAGAAGATAGAAAATAGAGAATATATCATGGGAAGGGAATAGGATAGAAGGAAATAGTTATGATGTTTGATTATAATGGCAAAACATATGGTACCTACTTTGCTGGGCTATTATGAAGAAAATTCTTTATCAAGTTTAAGGTACTATATACAAGTTATGATGAACAGGATACTATCAGAAAAACCTGGAAAAACCTACATGAACAGAAGCAGAGAGAAGTATACTATATACAAAATAACAGCAATAGTTTAAGATGGTCTCCTGGGAAGCATGTGGTTATTTTCAGCAAGCCAATGATTCAATATAACCCTGAAAGACTTATGAAAATTGCTATCCATCTTTAGAGAAAGAACTGATGGTATCTGAAAACAGATAGAAACATGTTTTTTAAATTTTTTTTCTTCTTTGACACTTCCTTAATCCGAAGTTTAGTTTTTTAACTGTTTTCTTTCATAACCTAGCTAAATTGGGAATGTTTTCCATGATTATATATGTACAACTTATTTTGAATTACTTGAGTTCTTGTGAGTGGGGGTGGGAAGGGAGGGAGGAAGAGAATTTGGAACACAAAGTTTTTAAAATTTGATATCAAGGGGTGGCTACATGGCACAATGGATAAAGCACTGGCCCTGGATTCAAGAGTTCCTGAGTTCAAATCCGGCCTCAGACACTTGACACTTACTAGCTGTGTGACCTTGGGCAAGTCACTTAACCCCCATTGCCCTGCAAAACAACAAAACAAAACAAAACAAAATTGATATCAAAATTTGTTTTTGCATATATTTTGGAAAATAAAATTGTAAAAAGAAATACTCTATGTAGAGAACAGAGACAGGCACCATATGTTTCCTCACTACATCTAGGTGAAAAGTATTAAGCCAAACAAAGGATAAGAGTGGTCATAAGGTGCAACATAGAACCCAGAAAAGTTTAACATCCAAAATATTTGGGGAATCTATACAGATTCATAAAAGCATATGAATCTGTGTAGATTCCCCAAATATCTTAGATGTTAAGATTTTATTGGTGGTACTTGATGCCAATATTTTTACCATTCCAGTATTATTCTTACTAATCTGTATTTAATTTGCTCATGCAAAAGGGTTTTTTTTATTTAGTTAAGAATTTTCTCCTAGGTGAGGTCAGAAAAGGTATGCTGCTTTCTTCTGGCCACATACTAACAGATAGGTGATCAAAGCATATGAACTATTTTCAAAAGAATTACAAACTATTCATAATCATATGAAGACATGTTCCATATTGATAATCATGAGGAAAATGCACATTGAAACAACTCTGAGCTTTTACTTCATTCCTACCAGATTGATAAAAAAAAATGGAGAACACTATCAATACAGGGCCTGGTAGAAGAGAAACCACATTGTTTATTTCTGAACAAACTTTATTGGCAAACTCTTTTTGTCTGTGTTCAACCCTTCTTAATCTGATTCAGAGAAAAATGAAGTCATGAGATATACACTCTACCACTATACCCAACCATGTTCATATATATTTTTTCCTATATGATAATTATGTGAAATAGTGAGCTTCTCCTCCTACTTCCCCATTTCTTCAAAGATAAAAATAAAAGTTCCTGATTTCAAAGAACTCAAAATTCCAATCAATATTCATAGGATCAGTGAAGCCATCTAGTATTAAATGCAATCTCCTCATTGAAAACTTGAGGAAACTGAAATACAAAAAGGTACTTGTTTGGGTTATTTTGATAACTATCACAAAGGTAAATTACCTGAGCTATGAATTATCCAATTCATTCTGAATAATAAGTTTTAATTAATTGAGAAAATTCACTAAAATTTACTTATTCTTGACACAGTGGTCTCATTACAAGGCATGTACCCCAAGGAGGCCAAAGACTAAAATAAAAGTTCGATATTCCAAAATATTCATTTCAGTCTTTCAAGTGGCATCAAAGAACTGGAAACAAAGTAAATGCCCACAGATTGACAGATCACTAAACATAATAGAATGTTATACAAAAAGAAGTATCGAAGGTATCATCAGAGAAATATAGTATAGTTTGTTTCAACCAACTTAAACCAAAATATGCAAAACCAGAAAACTGATATGCATGACAAAAATGATAAATATTTTTAATATAAAAGAAAGGCTGAAAAACTCAGAATAACTGTAATAACTAGTTTTAGTGCTTGGAAAATAAATGATGAAAGAGACCAGTCTCCTCTGAGAAGAGAGGTGGGGGAATACAGAGACAGAATGTTTCATTCATTATCAGGTATAGTTATTATATCAGTTGTTTTTATTTAATTACTTTGCTTTGTTATAAGGGAGGATTTAATACTATTATGTGTTTATTTGTATGTAAATGTCCTGTATTTTTTTAAGTATCATAATAGAATAAAATGCAACAATAACTGATTGGTCCAAGGTCACAGAGCTAGTAAGAGTCTGAAGCTAGATTTGAAATTAGGTCTTCTTGGGCAGCTAGGTGACTGAGTGATTAGAGCACTGGGCCTGGGGTTAGGATGACATGACTTAAAATTCAGCCAAAGAGGGGGGCGGAGCCAAGATTGCAGAGAGGAATCAGCAAGCTGCCTGAGCTCTCCTTCTGCTCCCTCAAAAAGAACATTAAATCAAGCCTCTTGACGGATTCTGAAACTACAGAACCTGCAAAGAGACAGAGAGACACAGTCTTCCAACCAGAGATAATTTAGAAGACTTCAGGAAAAGGTCAGTTTGACTCTGGCAAAAGGGAGGTGCAGTGCAGGGCGATAGCCCAGCGCCGAGGGGGTTGGGGCAAGTCAGCAGGAAGCTGCGGGCCACAGCTGAACAACTGAGGCCCCTGGATCCTGGCTCAAAAATCTGGTGGCCCAGCCGGAGAGTAGAAAAACCTACCTGCACCAGCTGAGAGGGCAAGTTGTCAGCTGGAGGGCCAAGAACAGGACAGGCGTGACTAGGCCCACTGACTGCAGCTTGCTCAGACAGAAAGTGCAGGGTGGGGGAACTCTACACACCATAAAGGCCTCAGTGTAAAAAGTCAGTGACACAGAATCTATACCCCAGCACAAGAAGCTCAAAACATGGGCCCTGGTGCCCCCAGAGCAGACCTCAACTTAAAAAATAAATAAGTTGCAATAATGAGTAAGAAGCAAAAAAGAGCCCTCTCCATTGAGAGCTTCTGTATCAACAGGGAAGAGGCAAACACAAACTCAGATGAGGACAATACCCTCAAATTACCTATATGTGAAGCCTCGAGAGGGAAGGTGAATTGGTCTCAAGAACAAAAAGCCTTCCTGGAAGACCTCAAAAAGGATTTTTAAAATCAATTGAGAGAGGTAGAAGAAAAAATGGGGAGAGAAATGAAAGCAAAACAAGAAAACTATGAAAAAAGAATCAGCAGACTGGAAAAGGAAAACAATTCCTTAAAAAATTCATCTGGCCAAATGGAAAAAAAGATGCATATTCTCACTGAAGAAAACAATGGCTTAAAAAATTCATTTGGCCAAATGGAAAAAAAAGGTGCATAATCTCATTGAAGAAAACAATGCCTAAAAATATTAAAATTGAACAGTTGGAAGATAAGGAATCCATGAGACACCAGGAATCAGTCAAGAAGAATCAAAAGAATGAAAAAATAGAAGAAAATGTGAAATACCTCATTGGAAAGACAACTGATCTGGAAAACAGATCCAGGAGAGACAATTTGAGATCATGGCCTGAAAGCCATGATCAGAAAAATAATCTAGACGCCATATTCCAGGAAATTATTAAGGAGAACTGCCCTGATATTATAGAATCAGAGGATAAAATCATCATTGAAAGAATCTACCGATCACCTCCTGAAAGAGACCCCAAAAGGAAAACTCCAAGGAATATTGTAGCCAAATTCCAGAATTATCAGGTGAAGGATAAAATACTCCAAGCAGCCAGAAAGAAGCAATTTAAATATCAAGGAGCCACAGTCAGGATTGCTCAGGACCTGGCAGCTTCAA